>NC_079891.1:21176485-21325976 GCF_024868665.1 Triplophysa rosa
ACACACACACACACACACACACACACACACACGCGCAGTGAATGTAATCAGCCCAGCACGCTGGCAGATAGGGAATCAATTTACCTGAATCCCGTCCAGGAGCTTGCTCATGCACCAGAAGCTGTCAGCCTCGATGTTCCGCAACACCTCTTCCTGCAAGCTGGAAACATTGAAATTTTCCACCTCTTCCTCTGCAAAGAGTAAAAGACAAAAGAAAATAAGAAGAGAAAAAGAATAGAAAGAAATAGAAAAGGATTGAGGGAAAAAAGCCATGTTACCCAATAGGAAAGAAAGAACCATACTGTGCGCTTTTAACCAAGGGTCTTAAGACTTTTTTAGGCCAAGCAGAAATAGAGCAAGGACCAACATACTGTTTAACATTGAGTTTTGCATTTTAAGCTTGGACTAAATATGTGTATAATATCATATGCATTCATATCATTTTTTGTAATTGTTATATTGTAAATCTACTGTTGTACAGAATTACATACATGTATTAATTAATTGTAATTCTTACTGCTACTGTGACATCTTAAAAAGATGTATAATGAATAATTGAAAATGAATAACTTTACCCTCATGTCATTACAATCATGTATGACTTTCTTCTGCAGACCACAAAAGAAGATATCCCAAAGAAAGTTGGTAACAAAACAACACTGACTTCCATTGTGTGAACAAAACAAACCACTGAGACATTCCTCAAAATATCTTTGTGTTTCAAAGAAAAAAAAGTCATACAGGTTTTGGATGACGTGAGGGTGTATAAATGATGCTAGATTTTAACTGAATTTGCAGACTTCAGCACAGACTCAAATAACCCTATTATCTTATTTTCTTCAACATTTTATTTGATTTTTGCAGCAGTATCAAATACCCACCCTGTAAAAAAAGATTAATTAAAAATGCTTCTGGGCCATTCACATGATCATAAAACAACTAGACAATGTAATATAAAGAACATACTGTAGGAACCCTGATATGTGTGCTATAGGATTAATGCCAGTTACATAAAAAGTAGGCAAGCAAGAAAGAAACTGGTATTATTCAATGATAATGTCATACAATAAAGTGTAACTAAATGTGTAAGTCAAGAGCCTTCTCTAATATTGTAGCAGACAAATATTAAAGGGCATTTAGAAATGGCATCTTGTTTGTATACAGCACATGCCTTATTCTTTATTCTAACAGGACTATATACACATTTTCTTTTTTGCTAACAGGTAAAATGTATTCATTCAAATGCAACAATAAAATATATACACATTTTCTTTTTTGCTATCAGGTAAAATGTATTCATTAAAATGCAACAAGAAAATATATACACATTTTTTGAGGTTACATTATCTATGCAGCCTTGCACATGGTTTGAGCGTTAATATGAGGTCTCACGATTTGCCACATGACAAACTCCACCGCTAAATGTCAAAATCATTTCCCCTGACCACAGGCCAACTAATCCAACCAGCAGACTCCAGATTTATTTAGTAACCGCCGCGAATGACTCAAACCGCAGCTCTGACAGGCGAGGTACAGGTTGAGTAGAGGCAGGAGATCATTGAACTAAACACACACGCGGCGCTGCTGTCTCCTTGGCAACATGGATCTAACCTTAAAGCGTATGGCGAGCTCTGGCTGACAGGACCGGTGGGCTGCTGGGAACATTTCAAGTGCTGTAGTTTAGTGAACAGACATCCAGCTTTAGGCCGACCACTGCATTAGCGTGCCCTTAAACGCCGCTGGTTCTCTACACTCTTTAGGACGCTCAACGCAGCCGGATGTCTGACAGATCACAGCGGAGAGCAAATATGGAGTCTGATATCTGCAGTACGGCAAGAAAAGAAAGGGTTTGAGTTTGGGTCTAAATGACCTCCAAATGGCAGACAAGCTCATCGTGCTTTCACATAACGGCCTTCCACTTTGGATTCAAGGTGCTCGCGGGGCTTCCTAAGTGTGCGTGTGTGTGGGCTGTAATAAGGCAGTGTTAATCTCTCTAGTTGTGAGAGCTCTCTCCAAGCGAAGTCCCTTAACAGCACTTCCACTCATCACAAAACAAGGACACACAAAGAGGAGCTGATGAGAAGATTAAGAGTAAAACAAGTCAACAGCACCTCCTGTGGTCAACTATAAAACTGCCAGCAAAGTATGGTTTTTCGACCTTAGTATATCTTACACAGTGGCCCCCAAAAGTACTTGGACACTTTAGATGCAAATATAAATGTAGGTCTATCACAGCTTTAGATAAAATATAGTATAAAACCAATGGTCATTTCATAGAAAAATAGCACAAGCATACAAAAAGCAGATATTATGCTTTAGGCAATACAACAATTGTTTTAAAAAATAAATGCAGTACAAATTGAAACTTGTTTGTTGTCCACTGTTGCTAGACATTAATATGTTAAAAGCTAATGTGTGAAACTACACCTGATGGTTATTCTGTGAGGACATATATATGAATATAATGAGAACTGCCTTTATACACATACCAAAAATTACCTTGACATCAGCTGCCTGTAGAAATTTTGTTATGAACAAAGCTTTTGCATCATTTGTTTTCAGATGCCACTTGGTTTGATTTTAGCTTGTTTCTAATATTTATATTCATACATTTGAGCTTGTTTACCTATAATATAAAAGTTGTTTTACCTGCTTTTAAAGGGATAGTTCACCCAAAAATGAAAATTCTGTCATCCCCTATTTACCGCCATAATAAGGAAAATAAATACCATGGGAGTCAATGTACATAAAAAATCAAAGTTGGTCTCGTTAGATTCGGGGTGGCATGCCGAGACGAAAGATATCAAGTTCCCTTTCTGTTGGTCTCTTGACGTTGTGTCGAACCGACAGATGGGGCTCGTCTTGAGAACCTATCAACTTCTGACTAGCTTAGAAAAGGCCAATGAAATTGGCGAATGAAATTTGCATGCCGGACTCCGCCCCCGGATATCCGGGTATAAAAGGGAGACGGCGTGCTGCATTCATTCACCTTTTGGTCTGAGGAGCCTGAGCATCCCTCGACCGCTGCGGCGGGCAGCCAGCATTGTGGCAAGAAGGACACAACGTCTCGTTCCCTCCATCAGGGAACTGAGGTTACATCCGTAACCAAGACGTTCCCTTTCTGTCGGTCTCTCGACGTTGTGTCGAGCCGACAGATGGGGTTCCTATGGAAAACGCCACAGCGCTGTGCCGCGTCACAATCTCTAGCGGAGCGATGCTGACTGGCCCGGGCGAGTCAGACGTGAGCGCTAGCGCGAAATTGTAACCGTCCAGTGGAGAAGTAGGGGGTCCCAGAGCTTTTTTGAAAAAAGGTGGGAAGCCCCTGCCACCGGCCGTCACGGGCGGAGGCCTTGATTCTCTAACAGCGAGAAGCCGCCCGGCACCGTAAGGACCACTTGGTAAGCATTATTACCCCCTGGGGGAAAAACGCTACAGAGAGCACTATCCTACCATAGGGAGGAATTAGTGCAGAACACCACATGGTCTCACCATCAGGGGAGAACTCATGGGAAAACATGCGGACTGAAGGAATTAACCGCAAGGTGGAGGTCCACCTAGGGACGTCATGGGTTGCCGAGGTGGGAACCATTCATGATGACACATCAGACGGAACCGCCCACGGGGGGGGGGGGTGGGTTACCACGTCTGGAGCACTAGGTCCGGTTAGAGCTATGTGGTAGATAACTCAACTGTTCCCCGGCCTAAGAAGGCAGGGCTGCTCTGCCCAACCTGCCCCCAGGAGGGTGCTTAGTGATGCATGGAATGCCTGTTCTTTACCCAGTGGGGAAAGAAGGGAGGGGTAATAGCCGCTGATCCCCTTAGAGGAAGGGGACACCGGTTCCACGTGTAGATATTAGAACCTCGCGAAGGTGTTGGGCGTAGCCCAACCCGCAGCTCTGCAGATGTCTGCCAGAGAGGCGCCCTGAGAAGGTGCCCACGAGGAGACGACACCCCGAGTGGCGATCTTGCGACCGGTATGCCAGGGATATGGCATCCACGATCCAGTGCGCCAATCTCTGTTTGGAGACAGCTCTCCCCTTCTGCTGACCTCCAAAACAGACAAAGAGCTGCTCAGAGCTTCTGAAGCTCTGCGTGCGGTCCAAGTAGAGGCGCAGTGCGCGTACTGGACACAACACGGATGGGGTTGGGTCTTCCTCCCCGGTGGGGAGCGCCTGCAAGTTCACCACCTGGTCCCGGAAGGGAGTGGTGGGAACCTTGGGCACGTAGCCTGGCCGTGGTCTCAGGATAACGTGAGAGTCTCCAGGCCCGAATTCTAGGCAACCCGATGACACAGAATGCTTGTAGGTCCCCTACCCTCTTGAAGGAGGCGAGCGCTACCAGGAGGGCCATCTTTATCGACAGGCGAAAAAGATCGGCCTCCCCTAAGGGCTCGAAGGGGGGCCTCTGGAGGCCCTCCAGGACCACTTCGAGGTCCCAAGAGGGTACGGGGCGCGGGCGAGGCGGATTCAACCGTCTCGCGCCCCTCAGGAACCTGGTGACCAGGTCGTGCTGTCCTAGAGACTTACCAGCAACTGGATCGTGATGTACGGCTATAGCGGCAACATACACTTTCAGTGTGGAAGGGGAGAGGTTCTCTCAAGTCTCTCCTGGAGAAAGGACAGTACGTACCTGATCGAGCATCTCCGTGGGTCTTCTCCGTGAGAAGAGCACCAGGACGAGAAGATGCGCCACTTGAAGGCATACAATCTCCTAGTGGCCGGGGCTCTAGCCTGAGTGAGGGTCTCTACCACCGCCGGGGGTAGGTCGCTCAGGATCTCCTCGTCCCGTCCAGGGGCCAGACATGGAGGTTCCAGAGGTCCGGCCTGGGATGCCAAAACGTGCCCTTCCCCTGAGAAAGGAGGTCCTTCCTCAAGGGAATCGGCCAGGGGGGAGTTGTTGTCAGGCTCACCAGCTCTGAGAACCAAGTCCGGTTGGGCCAATAGGGCACAACTAGTAGCACTTGATGCTCCTCTTCCCTGACCTTGCACAGGGTCTGTGCAATGAGGCTCACTGGGGGGAAGGCGTACTTCCTCTTGTCCCGTGGCCAGCTGTGCACAAGGGCATCCGTACCGAGGGGACCGTCGGATAGGGAGTACCAAAGCGGACAATGGGTGGAGTACGGGGAGGCAAACAGGTCCACCTGCGCCTTGCCGAACTGCTCCCATATGAGCTGAACCGCGTGAGGGTGGAGTCGCCACTCTCCGCGACGTGACCACTGACGAGAGAGCCGGTCTGCTGTCTGGTTCAGGTCGCCCGGGATGTGTATGGCTCGCAGGGAGCTGATCACCTGCTGATTCCACAGGAGGAGGCGTCGGGCGAGTCGTGTTAGCTGCCGTGAACGAACGCCACCCTGGTGGTTGATATACGCCACAGCAGCTGTGCTGTCCGACCGGACCAGCACGTGCCTGCCCTGCACGAAGGGTTGGAACCTCTTCAGTGCAAGTAGCACAGCCCACAACTCTAGGCAGTTGATATGCCAACGCAGGCGGGGGCCCGTCCACCGCCCCGACACTGCCCGTTGCACACAGCACCCCAGCCCTGAAGGGAGTCATCCGTCGTTACCACGACGTCTCTTGACACCTGCCCTAGGGGGACCCCTCCCGTAGGAAGGCCATAGACAACCAAGGGGTCAGGGTGCGCCGGCAGAAAGGCGTGATGACCATACGCCTGCTGCCGGTGTGCCACGCTCTCCAAGGAACTCGACTCTGTAGCCAGTGTTGGAGCGGTCGCATGTGCATCAACCCGAGGGGGACCACCCCCGCCGAGGATGCCATGTGCCCCAGGAGCCTCTGAAATTGTTTCAGGGAGACCGCTGGCTGCCTGAAATGCTTCAGGCAGTGTAACACTGACCGGGCGCACTCTGTAGTCAGTCGCGCTGTCATGGAGACGGAGTCGAGTTCCATACCGAGAAAGGAGATGCTCTGCGCGGGGGAGAGCTTGCTCTTTTCCCAGTTGACCTGTAGTCCCAACCGATCTAGGTGCCGGAGCACCAGGTCCCTGTGTGTACACAACAGATCTCACGAGTGAGCCGAGATGAGCCAGTCGTCGAGATAGTAGAGTACCCGCACACCTTCTTCCCTGAGGGGAAGGAGGGCGGCTTCCACGACCTTCGTAAAGACACGTGGAGACAGGGACAGACTGAAGGGGAGGACCCTGTACTGATATGCCCGTCCCTCGAACGCGAACCGCAGGAACGGCCGGTGTCGAGGGAGGATCGAGACATGAAAGTACGCGTCCTTCAGGTCGATTGCCATGAACCAATCCTGACGCCTGACGGACGTCAGGATGCGCTTCTGCGTGACCATCCTGAAAGGCAGCTTGTGTAGGTGTCTGTTCAGAACATGCAGATCCAAGATAGGGAGCAACCCTCCGCCTTTCTTGGGGACAATGAAGTACGGGCTGTAGAACCCGCTGAACATCTCGGCCGGTGGGACGGGCTCGATCGCTCCCTTCACCAGAAGGGAGGCGACCTCCGACCGAAGTAAGGGGGCATCCCTGCCTCTGACTGAGGTAAAAAGGATGCCCCGGAACTTGGGCGGACGTGTAGCGAACTGAATCGCGTAGCCGAGACGGATCGTCTTCCTCAGCCAGCCTGACAGTCTGGGAAGCTGAGCCCAAGCTCCCAGATACTGAGACAGAGGGACTAGAGGTTTGATCTGCTTCATCGCCCCCGCGGAGGGTGGTTCGATGGCTAGCAGTACGGATTCCTTGCCAGGGGAGGACCCCCGGGGAGGAGATCGGCTCTGCTGTTTTTCCTGCCTGGTGATTGTCCAGCTCAACGCACTGTCTGTCTGAGAGTGCTGAAGGCTGGTGTTTATACTCGACATTGCGCTTCGCCGTGACGCAACGTCGAGTTGCCGTCCACCGTCGGCCAGAGGGTGGGAACGGCTGTGAAAACCCAGAGAGAGAGGAAGCTCTTTTTGTGAGGAAGTGTGCGCTGGCCCCCCAGGGGGGACCAGCTGATGGTAGGACGGGGCAGGAACCGTCCCTATCCGACCCAGCGATGGAGTGGCTGGAATCGGGCCCGGTGGTCTCAATCTCCCTGGGGTCTCTCCGTCAGGGCCGCTTCTGCTTCCGCGACGGCTGCTGACGGGGATGCGGTTTCCTCTTCGACTTCCTTTTCTGGGAGGCAGCCTGAGAAGGGGGCACTGGAGCCGGAACCGGAGTCGAAGAGGGCCGAGGCTGCTGGGAAGCAGACGCCGCTCGGGATCTCGAAGGCCTGACGGCGGCCGAGTCACGGCGGGGAAGGATGTGTCTGATTGCCTCCGTCTGCTTCTTCACCGTCGAGAACTGCTGAGAGAAATCCTCAACGGTGTCACCAAACAGCCCTCCCTGCGAGATGGGGCGTCGAGAAAGCGAACCTTCTCGGCGTCCCGCATCTGCGCAAGGTTGAGCCAGAGGTGCCTCTCTTGGACCACCATGGTGGACATCGCCCGACCCAAGGCCCGTGCCATCACCTTAGTCGCCCGTAGAGCGAGATCGGTGGCGGTACGGAGTTCCTGCATTACCGTTGGGTCGGTCTTACCCTCGTGGAGCTCCTTCAACGCCTTGGCCTGATGGACCTGCAGGATGGCCATGGCGTGGAGGGAGGAGGCGGCCTGACCTGCAGCCGTGTAAGCCCTCGACACCAGCGATGCCGAAAACTTACATGCCCTGGATGTAAGGGGTGTGAGGGGTGCGTTCCAAGTCTTACTCAGCTCCTCATGCACCTCCGGGAAGAACGGGACCGGAGCTGGGCGCGGCTTGGAGCCGCGCTCAGACCCCAGGTACCACGTATCCAACCGCGAGCGCTGGGGTAAAGGCGGTGCTGTGCACTGCAGCCCAATGCTCGCGGCGGCCCGGAAGAGCATGGTTGACATCTCAACGTCCGCCTCTTCCAGGGCTCTACCCCCCGGAAGGAGCTCCGAGGAATCGTCGGGGTCGGATGCCAAAAGATCGCCCTCCGATGCTGTGATCGACACCTCATCTTCGTCACGCACTTCCGAGTACGTGGCGGAGGAACAAGACGGGGTAGGACCGTCTTTTGAGGGATCGTCAGACGAGCGAGACGGGGCGTGAACGGTCCGTGAGCCTGTGGCTGGCGGGTTAACGTTCACAGTGATCCCCATATCACCCCCGGTGTTAACCGAAATGGGCGGCAGGGCCGTAGTCACTGCCGTCACGGATCGGGTAACAGACGAGGTGGTGGCTTTATCCAAAAAGAATACCGCCACCCGTGACCTTAACGTCTGGATAGGCATCCTGCCCGCAGTGCGGGCAGGATGTATTTACGAAGGCTGCCTCAGCGTGCCGGAGACCCAAACACCTGAGACAGACATCGTGTCCATCCCCTTCCTCAATGAATGCGTCGCACCCAAAGGAACAGCAGGACATGCCACGCTGGAGAAATTTGCTCTTTTAGAAAAAAGGAAATATTGCTCAGACACTTCTGGAACTGCCGAGATGCCCAGGGGAAAGTCGCTGCAGGAAGGGACCATCCGCTGCACCACGTCGTAGATTCCAGCAGGATAGGACCAGCGAAGATCAGCGAAGATCTGGAGATGCTCATCAGATGCTTAGGCTCTGAAGAACAAAAGGTGAATGAATGAGAATGAACGGCTTCCCTCTTATACCCGGACATCCGGGGAGGAGCCCGGCATGCAAATTTCATTCGCCAATTTTCATTGGCCTTTTCTAAATACTCAGAAGATGATAGGTTCTCAAGACGAACCCCATTCTGTCGGTTCGACACAACGTAGAGAGACCGACAGAAAGGGAGTGCTAGCTAGATAGCATTGGTTTGGCGAAAACAAAAACATGCTCCCAGCAGTGTTATCTGTTGCAGTAATGAACTTTTGCTGTGTGTTTGGGCGGAGGTTTGGATATTTGAGCTTGCTGTGTCTGAAGTCGATCAGTCATTTTTTATCAAGTTCACCATATCAGCAGTGATGGAACGAAATGTTTGAATGTTGGTGTATTCCTGCACGCGTCAGAGATCTGTATCTTTAAGAAGCTGCTTTGTACCTAATTTTGAATCATAACAGTAATAATAATCATCATACAGTAATATCACATATTTTTATTTACAATTTATTTTATATAATGTCTTGAAACTTTCCAGAGCACTATTTACGCAGACTGACAGATGACATTGAGCGTACATAGCGCCCTGAGGTCACCGTTGATTACTTGTCACAATGCTAAATAAATAAATTGAAAATAAAAATATTCAAATGAAAGGCGAATTCCAAACAGACGTGAACTCACCTATGTTGTACTACCTTTTAAGGGCAGAACCCTTTGAATTAAGCTCCTTGAGGGCATTCTCATCTGTTTATTATCAAAACTAATAATGCACAATCATCCAGGTACTAGTGTTGTCACGGTACCAAATTTCAGTAGTCGGTACCAATACCAGTAAAATTCCATGGTTCTCGGTACCAATTTTGGTACCAAAGCAAAACACCAGTTCATGCTAATTGAAACACAATTTTATTAATGAAGCTCATTGGTAACATAAATGTATAGAAAGCAATGCCATTTTGTATACATGAAGTATACAAGTTAATTGTTGCTGAAACAGTTGTGTGCTCACTGGGGTCTTTCATGCTGATGAACATCCTCCTCAGTCTGCTGCTGTATAAGACAAATAGAATAAACTTCAGTAAGTCAACTGACTGAACAAACATGCATATGCAATATTAAAACAAACCTCAGTTTTTATACTGCATTTACACAAGTTTACTTACATTAAGGTACATTAAAATAATAAATGCAACAGATATATTTTTATTTAGTTTAATTGTGGCTTTTTAAACCTAATAAAGTTATCTATCCAAGACATACACATTGCTAGTCATATAGTTAGTATGATAGTTTTCTAGCACATAGTTAAAATGTTCTCTTTCACATCTTCTTACTCTGAAACGGAAAAATAAACACAAAGTTACATCAAAATTCCCATATTAGCAAGGGCCCATGTAAAAGTAGTCCGTTTTATGAACGTTAACAGCTGAGAAACAAAACGGACATGTCACAGTATATTTGATCCATATATCTGTATAGAGAGCTCTTAAAGGGGCAGCAGCATAATAAAGAGCCCTATTTATAATGTTCATCAAACAACAAAGGACAGCCCAAAACACACACTCATATTAAATAAATTGTGTTCTCCTTATATGAATTATTAAGATAAAGAAAAAAGTAGCATACAATAATTTAGTTGTTTGTGCTTTAAATACACTTTAAATACAGTACACTTTACACTTTGTGTTGAAAGAGAGTTTATGTATAAGCAATAAAATCAATAATCACAACTAAGACAGAATAATAATCAAACTAGACAGAACGTTAATGCCCTGGCATTGGCAGATAGCTTTGGTTTTATATTTAATTAAATTACATTAACTTAAAATATTTCTTGTAAATCTCAACTTAAACATTAAAATTGTTAATGCTACTATGTAAAGGAAATACTGTTTGCAAACCAAATCTTATTGGACTTTTGTTCATATAGCAGTACTTTTAAAATAAAAGTGTACAATACATTACTTTTGAATTCATTATTGAATTTTACACTTAACAGTGCGATGAATCACAGAAAAGTCATGCGAATAATAAGATTAAAAATTTTAATCATTGCCTAGCACTAATTAAATAACAAAAAACACATGACACTGATACATATACTAAACAGGTAAAATGTTTAAAAAGTACAAATAGTCCAAATGTACCGAGGTGTCACAACAAATATGTTTTACTCACATAAGATTGCTGCGCCATTCCTGTCGGATCCAATATTGACGGCACAGCATTGCTTTTTAATTTTAGTCTCTCCGCAAATCCAGCGCTGACCTGGGCCTTGTTCACAAAGGAATCCACGGTGAAATAAAGCGAACAAATGCTCAATGTTTTACCCACATGAGCTGGAACGTCTTTAAAAATAAACTTCAACCACGCATTACTAATGTCGGAATCCGAAGGAAGGTATATATTTAAAAGACTGTGTTCTTCCACAACCAGGCACTGCACAATATTTTGAAATCTTTAAAGGCATGTTTATTGCTTGCTTGCTGGGCGGGGCTAGAGAAGTAATCGTTGATATTCTTCTGTGGAGGCGGTGTTCAACCTATCTATGATAGATAGGTGCATTCCAGGACCTGACATTCGCATGGCCTGGTGTCAATAAAAGTTGTAATTTCAGTAACCAAGGGCATTTTCAGTTCTGACACTTACAGGATGTTCGCTTGAATACGATTACCTTTTATATATCAAAAGCTCGGGTTAAAATTGATGTCTTAATTCATGATACCTTTAAAACTTGAACTGTTGTCGTAATAAGCTATGTGCACAAAAGACCTTTTGACTCATTTTTACTTGGAGGACAGACTGGAATATTTAGATGCCTCAACAAGAGTTTTAAAGCATAAATTATGACAAGTTACTTAAAGGGATAGTTCACCCAAAAATGTTCCAAACCTATATCAATTTCTTTGTTCTGTTGAACACAAAGAAAGATATTTAGAAGAATTTTAGCAACTGATGTCATGATTCTGCCTCATCATGTCATGTCTTTCTTGGTCTTGTGGCAGGATCATGACAGAGCCTCATGTTTTGTGTGGAGAGAGGAATGTTATTGTTGGTTCTGACATAACATGCGCTCTCTCCGGTCTCGTCTTTGGCCCCGCCCCTCTCGTTTAACTTTCCATCAGTGTTTCATCCCCGACACCTGTCCCTTGTTAATTATCCTTTGTTAGTCTCCCTATTTAATGCCCTTGTGTTTGCTGTCCTGTGCTCGTTCGTTTTGCTTGTTTGCTTTGTTGGATGTTACCTTGCATGTTTGTTGTGTTGCCTTGTCGGATTACCTTGCCTTGTCTACTCCTTACCTTGTTTTATTTCCCTACCTCACATCGTGTATGTTACATAGTCTTGTTTCCGTCAGTTTATAGTAAGTTTTAGTTATCCTGTTTTGCCCCCTCGTCGGAAGTCTTTTATTTCAAGTTTTTATATTAATTTGTGATCGTGTTCAACTCCCCATCATGGGTTTTTGTTTTGATTTATATTAATAAAGTTACGTTTTTGTGTACCGCTGCCTGCGCTTGGGTTCTCTCTCACGGACATTTCCCTGTTCCTGACAACTGACATTTCTAGTAAAAAAACGTAGTCAAAGGTGCCCCAGAACTGTTTGTTTTCCTAAATTAACAGAACAATATTTTTTTCTACAAATATCTTTCTATATGTTCAGTCAAACAAAGAAATCTATACAGATTTCGAACAACTTGAGGATGAGTAGTTCATGACAGAATTTTCATTTTTGGGTGGAGTATACCTTCATAATGTATAGGCTAGTACACAGTTAAGTAGCTTTACTAAAATGCTGTTAAATAGAAATCCTTTGCTATAAAATTAATTTATACCTTTCTAAATATTCAGTTTTTATAACTTACTGTAGTTATGTCATACAGTATTTTCCATTGCTAGTAGACCAGCAATGTGTTGTTGCAGCACATAGAAAATAATGTTTGCATGTTATCAAACCCAACTGTGTTACTGCATTTGCGCACATAATACCCATAACACTCAGATTCTTAGCTTTTAATAGTAAGTCCACTGTGACATTTAAATGTGTTCCTCAAGGAGAGTCCTTAATCTCCTGCGATGTCACCCCAAAGACTAACTATAAGAGGACACAACCTGAAATATCCTGTTCTATATCCATAAATTCACTTTTTCGACCTTGAATGTATTATTTTTTCGAAGTCCATCAGAATTTTTGAATATTTACAAAAGATAAATGCATTTAATTATAACAATTGAAAGCCAGTTGTTAATGCTGAATACCAAAACCAGCACAGTAGGTTACTGTGTCTAAATATACAAGTAAAAAGTGTTATTGTTTTACCCTGGGCACATTAGTAGCAGCATCCAGCTGGGAAAACCAAAATAGAAACCAATGAGGAAATGAAAGGAAGCTGAAATTAATGATGATGAATGAAGTAGAAAAGAATGAGCTGATAAAAGCAAAACTGAGCATACTGTATCTATACTATGGACATGAATAGATTTACATCTACTACACGATTCCAATTAAGTTGCCATCCCTAAGCTAGTCATAACCCTCTTGAGCCGCACAGCATGAAGAGAAGTGATATTCATAGGTTAATTACAAGCCTAACCCTAGGAAGGAAATGGAGACCATAATATACTTGATCACTTACTCGCCACCAAAGAAGACTATGTGAATGAAAGAATTGTCATTGAGAATATAGATGGTCATTCAATTGCCAATTCCCTATGATGAAGCCTTATAATTGGTTCCAGTCAAATATGTTTTTGACGCTGTAGAGGTTCTGTATCCCTAACACACGGTTCCTTGAGGCTATCAAACAGTTTGGAATGAAACTATGGGGCGCCGTTTGTAAAATGAAATGTGTACCAAAAACCTGCCCAAAACCTCCATGTTGAGTACTGAAGTAGACAGCTTTTCTCCAATCAAGACAGAGTTGCGCGCTGTTGTATGTCACCGCCCAATTATAATCGCTGTTCGCGCAGATTGGCGCAATCCAGCAAAGTGCGAGTTAAATGTACATGTTCTCTAAATGTTTAGCTCAACATTTAGATTTAGATTAACATTTATGCATTTGGCAGACGCTTTCCAAAGCGACTTACATTGCATTATCCTATACATTTGTATGTATAGGATACACAATAGGATATGTATCATACACAATCCACTGGGATCGAACCCACGACCTTGGCGTTGTTAGCGCCATGCTCTTACCATTGAGCTACAGGAAAGGCAATGCATTTAAAACATGATTTACATAAAATATTTACATTTATATATAGGATTTAGATTTAACTTTTGCATTTAACATTTAGATTTAACATTTAAATATAACATTAAAATTCAGGATTTATATTTACATTAAGATTAGAGATTACATTAGATTTAGATAAAACATTTAGATTTAGCTTTAAATCTGACAAATTTGACAGGTTTTTGGTACACGTTTCATTTTACAAACGGCGCCCCATATGAAACCCTCTTTTCAGAGTTTGAAAACAAAGGGTAAAATAACAATGAATAGGAAAATCTATTGTTTTTGAACTATTAATCATAGAAGCTTCAGTTTTTAGTATCTTCATAGAAGTAGTCAGTGTCTTATAGATACGGTTAATTTGTTTTTGATAAACTACCGTAAGATTGATTTAAAAAAGTGCTGTCTAATTATCATTCCCACTTTATAACAGGTAGATAATTGAAAAGAGGAGTATTTAATTAAACCAACAAAATATACAATAGATGAGATCCATAATGTCCAAACCTACATGAACCACTAAGACAGGAGTTTCATATTGTCGCTATATCTGAACATCACTTCTCTAGTAGTTAGTTTTACTCACAGTGTTTATATAATCCACACTTTGAGAGTGTGGATTATATATACACTGTGCGTGCTAATTTGACCTTTTTTAACACTGGTGATTTTACTGTGTAGCAGAGGGTTTGTTCTGAGGCTTCAAACCTGTGTTACCTTGTATTTAGTGGACACTTAAATCACCAGTGGTGATATTTGTGCATTTTAGACAGATTTGAAAAATTGTCCTATTCTGAAAACCTTTTGTGCACATCTCAGGTCTAGTCACTGGATTTCTTGAGCCTGACAAGGGTTGACTCATGAGCATTTCACATAGACTCAGGTTGCTCCAGAGGGTTTGTCCCCAAGTGCAATGTAAGATGCTTTGGATATAAGCATCTGCTAAATGACTGTCCAAATTCCTGTAATCCAGGATAACACATTTGAGTCACTGACTCAACAATCGCATTCATCTGTGTACACTAAAAAATCTGATACCAGTGCTCAGAATTCTCATTGAAAGGTACATATGATGTTTTCTCTGGCCCAGGTTTAAGATAACATGTAGTATGTGAAGTTTAGGGTTTCTATCATCTTTAGAGGAGACTGTTAAAAGTTTGTATTTTATCATCAGTTTACATTTGGAATTCAAAAGTTGGTGTTCTCTGCTTCTGGTTTATCCCGCTTTTCAGACCTGCTATTCATTTATTTCCAACCAAATATTCTGCTCAGATGAACGGATGGCAAAGGATGTTGTAAACACAGATGAACACAGATTTAAGATTTTATGTTCTATACTGTACTTTATACACTGTCTTAAGAAATGGTCAAAATGTACACAGGCTGTCAGCGGGGCAGTACTCTTTCAAAAAGGGTATACCTTTTCACCTATAATATGCATATTAGTGCATCAGAGGTATGTATTGGTACCAAATGTATACATATCTGTACCTAAATAGTACACATGACCTTTTTAAAGGTGACCATTTCAATAACAGCTTAATAGGGCTGCAAGATAAATCGCGATTAACACTAAATATTGCATAAATCGACCGATTAGGATATTGCAAAGTCTGCATTTATATTTCATGCATGCACAGTTTTTCCGGGTTTTCATTTTATCTGAATGCATTGGGGGTTTGAGTCAATTATAACGTGCATTTGAAAAAGCAACAGCTTATGTAATTTTTTTACTCTGTTACTGACAGTTACATGCTCTCTGTTCTGTGCTAATGTTAGAAAAGGTAAAAAAGGAAGAGGAAGTACTGTATGCTTATTGATGTTTTCACTGGATTTAAAATTTAAACTGAAAACAGATTTACATGTAATGCCAAGTCAGGTTGTCAATTTGTGTCAATTTTATTGCTAACCATGAATAAAAAATTAGTTTCATTGGTTTTCTTTTCCCCTCCTGCTTTTTCACACACTTGTGATTTCTACACATTAACTCTCTCCTAATACCAATAATGTCCAGCTGCGGAACCGCAGCAACAGATTCTGAAAAGCAGCCACAGACAGGAGGGGCGGAGCTTGCATTCTTACACAAAGTCACGCCACATTCTTGGAGTTTGTATAATACATAATGTATTATTATCACTTACACATGTAAGACCTGAAAAGTAGCCTTATCTAAGAATTTGACGTTTTCGCGTGTAACAATAGCAAATCACACTCCAAGACTCACATGTAAGAACGCAAGCTTCGCCCCTCCTGTCTGTGGCTGCTGTTCAGAAACTGCTCTTCAGAATCTGTGGCTGCGGTTCCGCAGCTGGACATGTCTCCCTAATCCTAAACATAAATTAAAGGAAGAGTTCAGCTAGGGCTGAAACGATTCCTCGAGTAATTTGAATACAAAAAATCATATGGGTAAATTTTGTTGCCTCAAAGCCTCATTTAATCCATTTAACTACAGTACACGGAGCACTGCGTTTCCCCACGGACCATCATTACTGACGCACAGCCCGCTAAACTCTGTTCATGTTACAGGGCTCTCAAGTCTCATGCATTCACCGTGAGACACACGCATTTTAGTCTGTTCACATGTATTTCTCATGCTGATAAATAAATGATAGCTTATTGAAATGGTGAACTGCTATTTTACTTAGTTTTAGTCTATTTTGCGAGTGAAACTTGTTTTCCGGCTGCATTGGGTCCATCAAACTAGATGCGGACTAGTAGATGCCGAATCATGTTATTTACACATGCCATCTGGGTGTTCTGCGTGTCTGAGTGAATGAACTGCACAGTTTAACATGCTACACGCGTGATGCTCATGAATTTGTCTGCGTCTGCGCTTTATGAGGACATGAACACATGAACTTAATCTCCAGAGTTGCTCTGAGAGTTTATTTCTGAACATTTTACTGAGTGAAGCTAACACTAAAAAATAAGCGTCTTCCGGAGACATGCGAAAATAAAACGTCTTGGTTACGGATGTAACCTCGGTTCCCTGATGGAGGGAACGAGACGTTGTGTCGAACTGACAGAATGGGGTTTGTCTTGAGAACCTATCAACTTCTGAGTATTTAGAAAAGGCCAATGAAAATTGGCGAATGAAATTTGCATGCCGGACTCCTCCCCGGATGTCCGGGTATAAGAGGGAAGCCGGCGTGTTCATTCATTCACCTTTGGTCTGAGGAGCCTTAAGCATCCTCCCCCGACCGCTGGGGTGGGCGGCCAGTGCTGTGGCATGAGGGACACAACGTCTCGTTCCCTCCATCAGGGAACCGAGGTTACATCCATAACCAAGACGTTCCCATTCTGTCGGTCTCTCGACGTTGTGTCGAACCGACAGAATGGGGTTCCTATGTAAGACGCCACAGCACTGAGCAGTGTCACAATCTCTAGTGGAGCGACGTTGACTGGCCTGGGCGAGTCAGACGAAGACGCTAACGCGAAATCATGACCATCCAGTGGAGAGGAAGGGGGACCCAGAGCTTTACCACAAAGTTGGGAAGCCCCTGCCACCGGCCGTCACGGGCGGAGGCCTAGTTCTCTAAATGGCGAGAAGCCGCCCGGCACCGTAAGGGCCACTGGGTAAGCATTATTCCCCCCCGGGGGAAAAACGCTGCAGAGACCACTACCTACCGTAGGGAGGAATTAGTGGAGACACCACATGGTCTCACCAACAGGGGAGAACTCATGGGAAAATGTGCGGACTGCAGGAGTTAACCGCAAGGTGGAAGTCCATCTAGGGAGGTCATGGGTTGCCGAGGTGGGAACCATTCATGAGGATACATCAGACGGAACAGCCCACGTAGGGGGGGTTACCACGTCTGGAGCACTAGGTCCGGTTAGAGCTATGTGGGAGATAACTCAACTGTTCCCCGGCCTAAGGGGGCAGGGCTGCTCTGCCCAGCCTGCCCCGAGGAAGGTGCTAGTGATAGATAAAATGCATGTTCTTTACCCAGTGGGGGAAAGAGGGGAGGCGTAATAGCCGCTGATCCCCTTAAGGAAGGGGGAAGGGCTTTCGCAGGCGTACGCCCTACCGGCTGCCGGTCCTACACCTAGCCAGGATGCGGGCTGACACCGGTTCCGCGCGTAGGTATTAGAACCTCACGGAGTCGTTGGGCATAGCCCAACCCACAGCTCTGCAGATGTCTGCTAGAGAGACGCCCTGAGCCAGTGCCCATGAGGAGTGTGCCTCACTCCCAACGGGCAGGGGCGAATTGAGATCGGTATGCCCTAACGAGGGCATCCACGATCCTTCTGCTGACCTCCGAAACAGACAAAGAGCTGCTCAGAGCTTCTGGGCTCTGCGTGCGGTCCAAGTAGAGGCGCAGTGCACTTACTGGACACAACACGGAAAGGTATGGACTTCCTCCCCGGTGGGGAGTGCCTGCAGGTTCACCACCTGTTCTCTCGGAAGAGTGGTGGGAACTTTGAGCACGCAGCCGGGGCGGGGTCTCAAGATAACGTGAGAATCCCGGCCCCGAGTTCTAGGCAATCTGTGGACAAGGAGGGTGCTTGCAGATCCCCTACCCTCTTGGAGGTGAGCACCATCAGGAAAGCCGTCTTTATCAAGACTGAGAAAGAGCGGCAACCCCGAGAGGCTCGAAGGGGGCGGGGCCTCTTGAGGCCCGCCACCTAGGTCGCAAGAGGGTACGGAGCGCGGATAAGGTGGTCACCCTCTTGCGCCCCTTAGGAACCTAATGACCAGGTCGTGCTGTCCCAGAGGCTACCCAGCACTTGGGTCATGATGAGCGGCCGTAGCGGCTACATACATTAACAGTGTGGAGGGGGAGAGGTTACTCCCCAGTCTCTCTTGAGGAAGGGACAGCTCGTACCCGACCGAGCAACTCCGCGGGTCTTCTCGCCGAGAAGAGCACCAGGACGAGAAGAGGCGCCACCTATGGGCGTATAGCCGCCCAGTGGCCAAAGCCCTAGCCTGAGTGACGTCCCAACCAGACCGGGGGTGGGTGACTCAGGATCTCCTCGTCCCGTCCAGACATGGAGACCAGGTTCTGCCTGGGATGCCGTAACGTGCCCCTTCCCCTGAGGAAGCAATTCGCGAGGGGGAGCGGCCAGGGGGGAGTCGTTGTCAGAGCCTTAGCTCCGAGAACCAAGTCCTGTTTAGGCCAAGGGGTGTAACTAGTACCACTTGATGTTCCTCTTCCCTGGCCTTGCACAGGACCTGTGCAATGAGGCTCACTGGGGGGAAGCGTACTTCCGCTTGTCCCGCGGCCAGCTGTGCACAAGGGCATCCGTGCCAAGGGTTGCCTCGGACAGGGAGTACAAAAGCGGACAATGGGTGGAGTCCGGGGAGGCAACAGGACCACCTGTGCCTGGCCGAACTGCTCCCAAATGAGCCGGCTGCGCAGGGATGGAGTCGCCACTCTCCGCGAGGCGTAGACTGACGAGAGAGCGCATCGGCTGTCTGGTTCAGGACGCCTGGGATGTGTGTGGCTCGCAGGGAATTGATCAGCTGCTGACTCGGGCGCAGAGGAGGAGGCGACGGGCGAGTCATGTTAGCTGCCGTGAGCGAATGCCACCAATGATATATGCCACAGCAGCTGTGCTGTCCGACCGGACCAGCACATGCTTGCCCTGCACGAGAGGTAGTAGCCTCCTCAATGCAAGTAGCACAACCAACAACTCTAGGCAGTTGAAATGCCAACGCAGGCGAGGGCCCGTCCACCGCCCCGACACTGCATACCCGTTGCACACGGCACCCCAACCCTACAGGGAGGTATCCCTAAGGGGACCCCTGTCCGCAAGAAGGTCATGGGAGACCAGGGGGTTAGGGTGTGTCGGCAGAAAAGCGTGATGACCATACGCCTGCTGCCAGTGTGCCACGCTCTCCAAGGAACTTGACTCTGTAGCCAGTGTTGGAGCGGTCGTATGTGCATCGACCCGAGGGGGACCACCCCCGCCGAGGATTCCATGTATCCCAGGAGCCTCTGAAATTGTTTCAGGGGGACAGCTGACTGCCTGAGAGCTTCAGGAAGTTCAACACTGATCGGGCGCGCTCTGTAGTCAGTCGCACTGCCTCTGGGAGGCCACGTGGGCTTCCTCGTCGCGGGTCTCGCGCCCCCCGCGGGGGGTGAGCAGGGCCGCTCATGAGGACAGAGTCGAGTTCGATACCGAGAAAGAGGACGCTGTGCACCGGGGAGAGCTTGCTCTTCTCAGTTGACCTGTAGCCCCACCGATCTAGGTGCCGGAGCACCAGGTCCCTGTGTGTACACAACAGATCTCGAGAGTGCGCCAAGCTGAGCCAGTCGTCGAGATAGTTTAGTACCCGCACACCTCCTTCCCTAAGGGGAAGGAGGGCGGCTTCCACGACCTTCGTAAAGACTCGTGGAGACAGGGACAGACCGAAGGGGAGGACCCTGTACTGATATGCCCGTCCCTCGAACGCGAACCGTAGGAACGGCCGATGTCGAGGGAGGATCGAGACATGAAGTACGCGTCCTTCAGGTCGATTGCCATGAACCAGTCCTGACACCTGACGGACGTCAGGATGCGCTTCTGCGTGATCAACCTGAAAGGCAGCTATTGTGTAGGTGCCTGTTCAGAACACACAGACCCAAGATAGGGCGCAACCCCCCGCCTTTCTTGGGGACAATAAAGTACAGGCTGTAAAACCCGTTGAACATCTCGGCTGGTGAGACGGGCTCGATCACTCCCTTTGCCAGAAGGGTGGCGACCTTGTCCCGAAGTACGGGAACATCCTAGCCTCTGACTGAGGTATATCGGATGCCCTGAAACTTGACGGGCGTGAGGCGACTGGATCGCGTAGCCGAGACGGATCGTCTTCCCTAGCCAGCCGGACAGGCTCCCAGAAATGAGACAGGGGGACTAAAGGTACGATCTTTTTCATCGTCCCCCCGGGGGGTGGTTCGATGGCTAGCAGTACGGATTCATTGCCGGGGGAGGTCCCACGGGGAGGAGATCGGCTCTGCTGTTTTTCCTGCCTGGCGACTGCGCAGCTCAACTCTGCGCAGCTGAGGGCTGGTGTTTATACTCGACATTGCGCTTCGCCATGACGCAACTTCGAGTTCACTGTCGTGCTGAGGGTGGGAGCGACTGTGATAACCCAAAGAGAGAGGAAACTCTCTTTTTTGAGAGTAAGTGGGCGCTAGCCCCCCAGAGGGGGCCAGCAGATGGAGAGACAAGGCAGGATCCGTCCCTATCCGACTTCCCAGCGATGTGGCTGGGGTCGGGCCCAATGGTAGCCTCGATCCCCCTGAGGTCTTCTTATGAGGGCCGCTTCGCCGCGGCTGCTGATGGGGCGATGGTCTCCTCTTCGCTGTCTCCTCCAGGGGGGGCCGCCTGAGTGGGGGGCGTCAGAGCTGGAGGGCGTCGAAGAGGACCAGGGCTGCTGGGAAGCAGACAGTGCACGGGACTCGACGGCCGAGGCGGCCGAGTTGCGGCACGGAGGACTGCTTCTTTACTGTCGAGAACCCTCCGGGGGAGGGCGCGTGCGGGTCTCGCGCCCCCGACGGGCGGGGGGTGAGCGGGGCCGCTGCAGCTCGACAGTAACACCAACCAGCCCCCCCTTGCGAGACGGGTGCGTCGAGAAAGCGGACCTTCTCGGCGTTACTCATCTGTGCAAGGATCGGCCAGAGGAGTTTCTCATGGACCACAAGTGTGGACATCGTCCGACCCAGGGCCGCGTGGTCACCTTGGTCGCCCGTAGAGCGAGGTCGGTGGCGGCGCGGAGTTCCTGCATAAGCGCTGGGTCGGTCTTACCCTCGTGGAGCTCTCTCAACGCCCTGGCCTGGCAGGAGCTATAGCGTAGAGAGAGGAGGCAAGCTTGGTCCGCCGCAATGTAAGCTCTCGACACCAGAGATGCCGAGACCCCACATGCTTTGGATGGGAGTCTAGGTCAAGCCCCATCCCCAGGTGGCCGACGCCTACCGGCACGAGTGCACCGCGGCGGCATACTCCACCTGGGGGACATCGACGTATCCTCTAGCTGTCCCAACCTCGAGGGAAGAGAGGGTGACAGAACTTTGTTTGACGTGAAACGTGCCGGAAAGGGGGTGTTTCCAGGTCTTACTAAGTTCCTCATGCACTTCCGGTAAACACGGCACTGATGGCCTCAAACCCGAGGCGCCATGTAGCCAGCCGCGAGTGCCGGGAGAGGCAGTGCGGGCACTGCAACCCAACACTCACGGCGGCCCGGGAAAGCATGGCTGACATTTCGACAACCGCTTCTTCCTGGGCTCGACCCCCCGAGGGAGGGAGCCTGAGGAATCGTCGGAGTCGGATGGCAGTACGTCACCACCCGATGCTGCAAGAGACATCTCATCATCACGCATTGTGTCCGAATACGTGATTGAGGAATAAGACGGCGGACCGTCTCCTGGGGAACGGTCAGACGAGCGAGACGAGGTGCGAACGGTCCGTGAGCCAGTGGCTGGCGGATTATTGCTCACAGTAATCCTCATATCACCCTCGCTGCTTGCCGTAGCGGACGGCAGGGCCGTAGTCCTGCCGTCACGGAACGGGGAGCAAACGAGGTGGTGGCTGAGTCCCGTAGGAACACAGCCACCCGTGACGCAACGTCTGAATCGTCACCGCCTGCAGTGCGGGCAGGACGTATCCACAACGTCTGCCCCAGCATACTGGAAGCAGGCATCGTGTCCGTCCCCCTCCTCGATGAGTGTGTTGCACCCATGAGAACAGCGAGACAAGCCACGCTGGAGAAATTTGCTCTTTTAGAAAAGGAAATTTGCTCGAACACCTCCGGAACTGCCGAGACACCCAGGGGAGAGTCACTGCAGGAAGGGACCGTCCGCTGTACCACGTCGAAGATTCCTGCAGCAAAATGATCACCAAAGATCGTAGAGAAGCTCATCAGATGCGTAGGCTCTGAAGAACAAAAGGTGAATGAATGAGCACGCCGGCTTCCCTCTTATACCCGGACATCCGGGGAGGAGTCCGGCATGCAAATTTCATTCGCCAATTTTCATTGGCCTTTTCTAAATACTCAGAAGATGATAGGTTCTCAAGACAAACCCCATTCTGTCGGTTCGACACAACGTCGAGAGACCGACAGAAAGGGAAGTCCGGTTAACTCTGTATTTTTATGTGGACAAATATATTACTATTTAATAGTAAAAAAAGAAACTAAAACTAATTTAGATAAACTAAATGCATCATGCATAAGCTGAAGTTAGTTGTTTACCTTTGAAATTATTCTTTCTACTTTTATGATAAGTTTCTTATTTATACATTTGTATTAGGCCTATATTGCATTTTGAATGTAATATGGCAATGGAATGTACTAAATGGGTTTAGTTTTTACAGATATTAATGTATGCAATTTCAGCAATAAATATGTTAATTTTTCTAAAAAGGAAACAAATTAGTAGTTCATTTTAAGAGACCTGTCTTATTTTCTCTTGTATATTTAGAGTCGCTCTTTAATAAAGAAAAAGTACTTATTATCCGAATACCCGATTAATTGATCATGGAAAACCAGTAGAATACTCGATTACTAAAATAATCAATAGCTGCAGCCCTACCCAGAACTGTTTGTTTTCCTAAATTCTTCTTCTTCAAAATATATATATATATATATATATCTTATTTAAATAATTTTGTCTACTATTGTAGTCAATGATGTCCCAGAACTGTCAGTTGCTAACACTCTTCAGGATATCTTTCTTTGTGTTTAATAGAACAAAGAAATGTATACAGGTTTGGGACAACTTGAGTGTGAGTAAATGATGACAGAAATTTCATTTTTGGGTGATGTAGTTTTGAAAGCCAAAAACTCTTCTGTTACTGCATTAGAGCTATCCTATGGGTCAAGATAGGTGTGTGCAACGTTCAAAGGCGAATGTGCTGCAATTTTATGCTGGAAGCTGTTCAGTCCTGTCAGCCTTGCTAATAGTTATTTGTTGCTTTTTGTGTGAATGGAATAATTATATTAGGAAAGACATGCCCTGGGGTTTGGAGGGAAAGAACAAACTCGCTGCAGCTTCTTTTTTCCCATCCCTTTCAGCCTTCAAAGAGGAAGAGTATTTTATTAAGCACTGCAAATTGACTTGGTAATTCTGTGGCATCAAGAGCATCATAGAGGAATAGCAATGAGAAATAGAGAGAGAAGTGTTTGAGTGTGAATGTATCTCTGAATAAGCAAAGAGAGAGAGAGACTTGCATTAGTGCCCATGAATGACCAAATGGTAAAGTTAGCCTGTTGATGCAGTAGTGGACAAAAAAGTGTTTGTTACAGCCAGTGGATGGTATGTCTGTCTCGCTCCCTCTTTCTGTTTTGCACCTGCTCTCATTGAACAGACCAACAAGAGCAGTGATTCAGCTAAATATTCTGGATATTTCTGAATTTGCTGCTCCAAATCAGAATAAAGACCAAAAATATATAAATGATTCAAAAGGCATGCTTAATAATTTCATTTGGTAAAGCTAGCAACACCAGTTGAGTTCCAGTAACATGTTATTGTGTATTCATGTGTGTGTATGTGTGTGTGTGTGTGTGTGGTGAGAGAGAGAGAGAGAGAGAGAGAGAGAGAGAGAGAGAGAGAGAGAGAGAGAGAGAGAGGTACAGTCTCCCACTTCTTTGCGTGGGCATGGCCTGAATCTCACTCACAGTCTCTCTTTCTCTTCCCATCACTCTCTCTATAACAGCTATTACAGCAGAGATGGATGGAAAAAGAGGGGGATTGTGAATGGGCACGCTGGGGTGGGGGGAGGAGGGGAGAGACCAGTCCCCAGCAGTGGGCTCGCGGCTGATTGGTTCGTTTTATGACAGAATTNAGAGAGAGAGAGAGAGAGAGAGAGAGAGAGAGAGAGAGAGAGAGAGAGAGAGATTGTCCAGTCAGCATTCTTATTGCAGAGGAAGACACACATAGGCATAATCAAATATGTTTTAAGAGATCTATTTAACTCCCTTTAGTGATACCCTCTTTGCTCTTAGACTCTATTACATTTCCTCTCCGTGGAACACTCTATACGTCCATTCTGCACTAAAGGGACAAAGGGCTGGCCCAGGCCCAAAACATCTACTCAGCAAAGCTCTGCTTCAATTCTGAACAAGATATATGAGCCATTTTCTCTCAAATTATCAGAAATGGCAATTCAGTTTTCACCACAATGTAACTGAAACATACACTTCTTTTCTTGTAACACCCAATAAGTTTTGATAGTAGATGTGCATTCTAAATAGGGGTGAGGGAAATTTTTGATTCTTCTATGCATGGCGATGCAGACATGGACGATTCTGAATCGATTCACAAAAGTCCAAAAATCGATTTTTAAATGTATTATTAAGGTGATGTTAGCGGAACAAAAAGACAGAAGTCATTCGCGGGTGCGCACAGTTTAGAGTGCGCACACCTCATGCACAGCAGTAAAGATACACGAGGGCTGAATCTGAAATCGCATACTCAGTACTTAATTTCAGTAGGTACGTACTCAACGGAGCTAAATGGGTACTGTTTTCCATGAATGGGTGTAGTATGATTGCGATCGGCCGTTGTCTGCCATATTGAAGATTTCCTTTCCTTTTTAATGGCGGGGTGCAAATTACGTTTACGTTCCATATCTGCCACCTACTGTAATGGAGTGTACATGGGCCAGAGATTAACCATGCGACGTAATAACAACTGCAACAACTTTAGTTATGAGAGACAGGTGTATTAACATCAGTAATGCTATAACTTTACCTTCCATGAGTTTTCCCAGCATTTGCAACATGTTTGTAATGCCTTCACAAAGCAGACGTCGGGCAGCTTGCTCAACGATCTCGCCTTAGGAGAGCACTGCTGATTTTATTGTCAAGGAATATAAGTATTATTGCTTATAAATTAAGTTTACCCTAGAAATGCAGTGCTAGCCCACGCCTGCACAATTGTAAGTAATAATATATAAGTAAACATCCCATAAATCAAAGCTGTATTTCAATTTATTGTTGTAACAAATTATCCTGTATTTACAGGCGTTGAACCCCACATACATCTCACAGCTGACCACCGTCGCCACATTTGTGATGTTAACGAGTTTGCTCATCTGTCCCTGTAACAGTCAAACAAGATTCAAGTGACCTCTGTGATTTGTGCTGCATACTGCATTTAAATATGGAGGTAGTTGCACATGTGTTAACTAGCTGTTTATCCAACTCATATTTTCCTGAATTCATCAACAGTACTAATGGACAAATAAAATATATACATTATGTTTAGTTACTTAAGTCAATATGTTTATTTACATTACTTATATGTATCTATGCAAGCAGTGAACAACGCTTTGTACCACATATCAGGGGTTTTCCTGGCTCAAAATTAGGCTGAGGTGGTGCCATCCTGATCTTGTACACACACGTAGGCCTACCGTACCTGTGGCTTAACCAAAGTGACTTTGAGTTTGACATATTAAAAGTTCTAATAAAATTAGATAAAAATTACATTTATTAAGTTATATAAAACATTACTTTTATTCAACCAAACAGAAATGTTTTTTTTAATCAAATAAAGCTTTTTTTATAATTTCAACTAACTTTTCAGCCCACAATAGCCAACTTTTTAGCCAAAATTAACCAGTCTTTCTAAATGAGCAAAGCTCATTCACATCTTGCATTCTCTGTGGTTCACTTTAAATGATTCAAGGATCTCTTATATTCACTAGTGACTGAAAAGATCAATAGTTTAAATTAATCGGTTCAAATGAGTCATTCGTGTGCGAGTCGTTCTGAACGCAATTTGCGTTCATACTGGCGAACTCACTGTGTTCAGTATACACTGATTCAACGATCCAACTGCACAGTTAAAGACATTACAATGATGTACGTCATGTTAATTCAAGAAATTTCAAGAAATTAAATGTACTTTGATGCAAAACAAACAGCCGTGAAACACAGGCTGCCTCTTGTTCTGCAACTCTTTTTAGCGCCTCAGTGTGCTGATAACGAAACAGCGCCTCCACTGTGGCGTAATGTCCCAACTGCAGTTACAAATGACAGTCGTTAAATGCACGCAGCATTTCTTGTGAAGACTCGACACATAATTTTGGCGAGAGCCTGAGGCGGCACTACATTTGATGGAGGCAGCCGCCTCCAATTTCTCTATGCAGGATAAACGTCTTGGTTACGGATGTAACCTCAGTTTCCTTTCTGTCGGTCTCTCGACGTTGTGTCGAGCCGACAGATGGGGTTCGCTCTTGAGAACCTATCAACTTCTGACTAGTTTAGAAAAGGCCAATGAAATTGGTGAATGAAATTTGCATGCTGGACTCTGCCCCCGGATATCCGGGTATAAAAGGGAGACGGCGTGCTGCATTCATTCACCTTTCGCTCTGAGGAGCCTGAGCATCCCTCGACCGCTGCGGCGGGCGGCCAGCGTTGTGGCAAGAAGGACACAACGTCTCGTTCCCTGCATCAGGGAACCGAGGTTACATCCATAACCAAGACGTTCCCTTTCTGTCGGACACGTTGTGTTGAGCCGACAGATGGGGTTCCTATGGAAAACGCCACAGCGCTGTGCCACGTCACAATCTCCAGCGGAGCGACGCTGACTGGCCTGGGCGAGTCAGACGAGTGCTAGCACGCAATTGTAACCGTCCAGTGGAGAGGTAGGGGGTCCCAGAGCTTTTGAAGAAAAGGTGGGAAGCCCCTGCCACCGGCTGTCATGGGCGGAGGCCTTGATTCTCTTACAGCGAGAAGCCGCCCGGCACTGTAAGGGCCTCTGGGTAAGCATTATTCCCCCCTGGGGGAAAAACGCTACAGAGACCACTACCTCTGTAGGGAGGAATTAGTGGAGACACCAACATGGTCTCACCATCAGGGGAGAACTCATGGGAAAATGTGCGGACTGAAGGAGTTAACCGCAAGGTGGGAGGTGGGGAAAGAAGGGAGGTGGAAATAGCCGCTGACCCACCTAAGGAAGGGGGGGAGGGCTTTCGCAGGCGTACGCCCTACTGGCTGCCGGTCCTACCTGTTACCCTGCAGGACGCGAGCTGACACCGGTTCCATGTGGAGGTTGTGGAACCTCGTGAAGGTGTTGGGCGTAGCCCAACGCGCAGCTCTGCAGATGTCTGCCAGAGAGGTGCCCTGAGCCAGTGCCCACGATGAGGCTACACCCCGAGAGGAGTGTGCCCTCCCTCCTAACGGGCAGGGGCGATCTTGAGATCAGTATGCCGTAGCGATGGCATCCACGATCCAGTGCCTAGGGGGAGTGGTGGGAACTTTGGGCACGTAGCCGTACCCTCTTGGAGGTGAGCGCCATCAGGAGAGCCGTCTTTATTGTGAGGTGAGCAAGAGTGGCAGCTCCGAGGGGCTCCAAGGGGGGGGCCTCTTGAGGCCCGCCACCTAGGTCGCAAGAGGGTACGGAGCGCGGATGAGGCGGTCGCCTTCTCGCGCCCCTCAGGAACCTAATGACCAGGTCATGCTGTCCCAGAGGCTTCCCAGCAACTGGGTCGTGATGAGCAGCCGGCGGCCGTAGCGGCTACATACACTCCCAGTGTGGAGGGGGGAGAGGTTACTCTCCAGTCTCTCTTGAGGAAGGGACAGCATGTTCCCGATCGAGCAACTCTGCGGGTCTTCTCTTCGAGAAGAGCACCAGGACGAGAAGAGGCGCCACTTATGGGCGTATAGCCGCCTAGTGGCCGAGGCCCTAGCCTGAGTGATGTCCCATCCACGCAGGGGGTGGGCCACTCAGGATCTTCTCGTCCCGTCCAGACATGGAAGTTCCAGGGGTCTGCCTGGGATGCCGTTACGTGCCCTTCCCCTGTGACAGAAGGTCCTCTGTCAGGGGAATCGGCCAGGGGGGAGTTGTTATCAGAAGCACCAGCTCTGAGAACCAAGTCCGGTTGGGCCAGTAGGGCGCAACTAGTACCACTTGATGCTCCTCTTCCCTGACCTTGCACAGGGTCTGTGCAATGCGGCTCACTGGGGGGAAGGCGTACTTCCGCTTGTCCCGCGGCCAGCTGTGCGCAAGGGCATCCGTGCCGAGGGGTGCCTCGGTCAGGGAATACCAAAGCGGACAATGGGTGGAGTCCGAGGAGGCAAACAGGTCCACCTGGGCATGGCCGAACTGCTCCCAAATGAGCTGGACTGCGCGGGGATGGAGTTGCCACTCTCCACGAGGCGTCCACTGACGAGAGAGCGCATCGGCTGTCTGGTTCAGGGCGCCTGGGATGTGTGTGACTCGCAGGGAGCAGATCACCTTCGGACTCCAAAGGAGGAGGTGCCGGGCGAGTCGTGTAAGCTGCCGTCAGCGAACGTCACCCTGACAATTGGTATACGCCACGGCAGCTGTGCTGTCCATCCGGACCAGCACTTGCTTGCCCTGCACGAGAGGTTGTAACCTCCTCAGTGTAAGTAGCACAGCCACAACTCTAGGCAGTTGATGTTCCAACGCAGGCGGGGGCCCGTCCACCGCCCCGACACTGCTTGCCCGTTGCACACGGCACCCCAACCCTGCAGGGAGGCATCCGTCGTCCCTACAACGTGCCTTGACACCTGCCCTAGGGGGACTCCTGTCCGCAAGAAGGTCATGGACGACCAGGGGGTCAGGGTGCGTTGGCAGAAAGGCGTGATGACCATACGTCTGCTGCCGGTGTGCCACGCTCTCCAAGGAACCCGGCTCTGTAGCCAGTGTTGGAGCGGTCGCATGTGCATAAACCCGAGGGGGACCACCCCCGCCGAGGATGCCATGTATCCCAGGAGCCTCTGAAATTGTTTCAGGGGGACCGCTGAAAACCTTCAGGCAGTTCAACACTGACTGTGCACGCTCGGTAGTTAACCGTGCTGTCATGGAGACCGAGTCAAGTTCCATACCGAGAAAGAGGATGCTCTGCACAGGGTACGCGTCCTTCAGGTCGACGCGTCCTTCAGATCGACTGCCATGAACCAATCCTGACATCTGACAGATGTCAGGATGTGCTTCTGCTTGATCATCCTGAACAGCAGCTTGTGTAGGTGCTTGTTCAGGGCACGCAGATCTAGGATGGGGCGCAGCCCCCCGCCTTTCTTTGGGACAATGAAGTACAGGCTGTAAAACCCGTTGAACATCTCGGCTGGTAGGATGGCTCCCTTCGCTCCCTTCGCCAGAAGGGTGACAACCTTGGCCCGAAGCACAGGCGCATCCCCACCTCTGACTGAGGTAGAGAGGATGCCCCGAAACTTGGGAGGCCGTCTGGCGAACTGGATCGCGTAGCCGAGATGGATCGTCTTCCCTAGCCAGCCTGATGGCCTGGGAAGCTGAAGCCAAGCTCCCAGGAACCGAGACAGGGGGCCTAGGGGTTTGATCTGCTTCATTGCCCCCGCGGGGGGTGGTTCGATGGCCAACAATACGGATCCCTTGCCGGGGGAGGGCCCCCGGGCAGGAGATCGGCTCTGCTGTTTTTCCTGCCTGGCAATTACGCAGCTCAACGCACTGTCTGTCTGACTGTGAGTGCTGAGGGCTGGTGTTTATACTCAACGTTGTGCTTCGCCATGGCGCAACGTCGAGTTGCCGTCCACCGTCGTGCCGAGGGTGGGAGCGGCTGTAATGACCCAGAGAGAGAAGAAACTCTTTTTGTGAGTAAGTGGGCGCTAGCCCCCCGGAGGGGGCCAGCAGGTGGTGAGACAGGGCAGGAACCGTCTCTCTCCGATCATCACGCATCGTGTCCGAATACATGGTTGAGGAACAAGACGGTGGGACGGTCTCCTGGGGAACGGTCAGACGATCGAGACGAGGTGCGAACGGTCCGTGAGCCAGTGGCTGGCGGATACGCGTTCACAGTAATCCTCATATCACCCTCGCTGCTTGCCGTAGCGGGCGGCAGGGCCGTAGTCCTGCCGTCACGGAACGGGGAGTAGACGAGGTGGTGGCCCGTGGGAACACAGCCGCCTGTGACGCATGCAAATTTCATTCGCCAATTTCATTGGCCTTTTCTAAACTAGTCAGAAGTTGATAGGTTCTCAAGAGCGAACCCCATCTGTCGGCTCGACACAACGTCGAGAGACCGACAGAAAGGGAACCCTGCATATTAACAGACGTAAGCTACATCCCAGCAAACACAAAATGTTCCCCTAACGTTAGTTTTTGGTTTCCTTATGGTTATTTTTTTGGGAACCAAAAATTAACATTCTAAGAACGTTCTGTTCAGTTATTTTTTTTTTGCAACCAGATAATAATGTTCCCAAAACGTTGCAGACTGTTTTTTTAAATAACCAGAAAATAACGTCCCCTGATGGTTATTTTTTTGCAACCAGAAAATAACCAGAAAGTAACGTTCCCTGATGGTTATTTATTAGTTATTTTTTTTAAACCAGAAAATAACTTTCTCTGATAGTTATTTTTTGGTTATTTTTTGCAACCAGAAAATAACCAGAAAATAACGTTCCCTGATGGTTATTTTTTGGTTATTTTTGCAACCAGAAAGTAATGTTCCCTGATGGTTATTTATTGGTTATTTTTTGCAACCAGAAAATAATCAGAAAATAACATTACCTGATGGTTCTTTTTTGGTTCTTTTTTAATGGTAAAAATAGTCAAAACTGGTAAATGTCAGTGACATGTCCAATACAGAAATTATAAGATCACATTAACACATGTTATACTGACCAAATTAAATTAATAAATGTGCCCTTTAATGGCTGAAAATAATAAACTAGTTATGCTAAATGAAAACACAATCATATATATCCATGTGTATTTCTTTAGTGTGGTTGTCTGTTACTGTATGTGTGTGCGCTCGAGCACGTGCATTCTCCGTCATTTAAAATTTAACGGTAATTTCGTTTTATCTCACTCACTAACACATTAGTTTAGCGGTTTATTTATTTTTATTTTTTATTTAAAAACGGTTTACTTTAGGAGTAAACTTATATTTTCGTGATTTTCGATTGATTTGACACATCTAAATCAACAGACCATGATGTAAGGATGAAACTCAGGGCTTTTGATTGTTATATCTAAAGTAAAGACGGAGCTATACTTCTGTGGCGAGACAAGAATATTGTTAGCCTGAAGATAAATGTTTGTTCTTCTGTCAATAAAAATCTGCTTTAAATATTGTGTTGAAGTCATTGGTTATTTTATTTCAATATCTATAATGTCTGATGTTGAGGCAGGCCTACACACAGTGTGGTTTTATTAGAAATAATACTGTGCTGTTTAAATCGAAAATTAGGCTACTTCAGTAATGAAAAAGGAATTATTAGGCTAAAAGAATAATCTAATGCATTGATTTCATGCTCCATATTGTGTGGGATGATGTATTTTACTCATTTTAATTAGATTAGACAAGCAATGGATAAAAACACAGCATGGATGTATTCATTACTGACGTGTAGTGAGGCCAAATGGACCCGAGAAAAATATTTTAAGCTAACGTTCTGGGAACGTTCCCTTAACGTTAGTTTCTGGGTCCCAGAAAGTTTTTTTAAGGTTTGTTTTTGGTTATCTTTACGGAAATAAAACGTTAGTTTCATGGTTTCTATAACGTTAGGGGAACGTTCCCTTAACTTTAGTTTTTTGGTTCCCAGAACGTTATGGGAACCAGAAACTAACGTTCTATTTCCGTAAAGAAAACTTTCCTGGAGAACAAAAACGAACCTTAGAAAATAACGTTCTGGGAACCAAAAACTGACGTTAGGGGAACATTCTGGTAACCAAAAATTGTTAGCTGGGATTACTGTGATGTGTATTTCATGTTGTGATGTGCTCATTTGCAATACTTATCACAAAATGAAAGGTCACATGTTACACAGACATTAAAAAGCGTCTTTAACATGCGCATATAATATATGTAACGTTAAGTCTACTTCGAAGACGCTTGTGAGCGGAGCTCCCTAGACATATTAAAACACTGTATTTTCACAGCAAAATCACAAATGTACTTTACTATCTAGCATCTTACAGGTTAACTTTACGCTCCAGCACATTAACAAATGCGACTGCAACGCAAAGAAAAGCGTTGTTGGCTAGTAATACTCACATTTGAAAACAACTGCCTCGCAGTTCTCCTACCATGCTCCTGAATGAACTTATCCTGTCCCGTGGGCTCATGGGATAGAGAAGTGTCATGGCTCTACTTCATTTATTCATGTTTTCCTTGGTCCTGTAGCGGAGTCATGACAGAGCCTTTGGTTGTGTGTGGAGAGACATATTATTGTCCTTTTGACAATAATATACGTTCTCTCCAGTGTCTCGTCTCTGTTCCCGCCATCTCGTTTCGTTGTTATCCTTCCCTGAGTGTTTCATTACCCACACCTGCCCTGTGTCGTTATCCCTCGTTTGTGTTCCCCTACAAATACCCTCTTGTTTCTTTGTCTTGTGTTCGTGGATTACGTTGTATGTACTTTGTACTGTGCCGCTGTCTGTTGTGAGTTCATACCTTGTTGGAGTCTTGCCTTGTTTGGATGTCGTGTCTTAGTTTAGTCTTGTCTTTATCTTTTTGATTAATAAGTCTAGTTGTTCTTTTCTTGTTTTGCCCTTCGTGGGAAGTCTTTTGGTTTCTGTTTGTTCTTAGTTTTGTTCCTGAATTATACCCCATCGTGGGTTTTTGTTTTGTGTTTTTCAAATAAATATTTCTTGTTTAACCCCTTCACCACTGCCTGCCTGCATTTGGGTTCTCCCTCTCCGAAAGTCGTGACAGAGAAGTATCCCAAGTATCTGTCGCTGTGTGCTTCAGAATGCGGGCGTAACCAGTAAGCCATCCGGGAATTTCTCACCTACTCTTTTATGAATACTGAGGATTTGGACATACTATATTGTTTTCACCTACTATATAGTAAGAAAGTAGGCGTATTCGGACGCAACATTGGTATACACACGTCCAAATCTCGCGAGAAATTTTAAGTTTAGGTTTTTAATTTAGGTTTTCTCGCCTACTGATTTATGAAGACCAAGGTTTCGGACATACTATTCGTTCACCTACTGCTTTTTGCCTACTATATAGTATGACAGTATGCGATTTCGGATTCAGCCGAGCAGTAAAGAGAAAATGATCCAGCCCCCTTGGACTAAACTGCAAGATAAACAAAGTACATTTAGAATGGTCTTTCTCTGTCTATTCTCTGCAGTGAGCGGAAGCTAAAATCAGCGCATTTAATTCACTAACTGTTAAGACATTAGAACATGAACATACTTCTGTGACCTCCGTGAAGTTGGCATCCCATTTAAATAAATTGTCACCAAAACTATACCATTCGTTTGTGCTGTGTTTGTGCTGATTTGTGACCTCCGTGAAGTTGGCACCCCATTTAAATAAATTGTCACCAAAACTATACCATTCGTTTGTGCTGATTAGTGCCGCAAAAATGACCGTTTGTGCTGGTTTGGTGTTCAAGATATTAAACATTCTTTTTCTTGGCTGTGTGACGTCACTCTCCACCCCATGTCGTCCAACTCTTATCAAATTGGTGCCGTTCGTTTGTGCCCGTTTGTGCCATTAAAACAAACTCTGTAACTACTTTCCTTGCCGAGATATAACAAGAAGAATTTTGGGGCAGTGACGTCACTTTCCACTCCATGTCGTTTAAATCTCCCCAAACAGGTGGCGTTCGTTTGTGCTCGATTTGTGCCGGTTTGTGCCGTTAAAATGACCACTGTATGTTTTTCCCTGGCTTGGAAATAATAAATATGTGACCCTGGATCACAAAACCAGTCTTAAGTAGCACGGGAACATTTTTAGTAAAAGCCAAAAATACATTGTGTGGGTCAAAATTATTGATTTTTCTTTTATGCCAAAAATCATTAGGACATTAAGTAAAGATCATGTTCCATGAAGATATTTTGTAAATTTCCTACCTTAAATATATAAAAACTTTATTTTTGTGAGTGGATGGTCTGCCACAGTGCCCCTGATTAACAACTTCAAAGGCAATTTTCTCAATATTTTGATTTTTTTGAGCTCTGAGATTCCAGAGTTTTAAACGGTTGTATCTCAGCCAGATATTGTCCTATTCTAACAACTCATATATCTATAGAAAGTTTATTTATTCAGCTTTCAGATTATGTAAAAATCTCAATTTCAAAAAATTGACCCATAAGTCTGGTTTTGTTGTCCAGCGTCACATATTATTTGCGGCAGTGACGTCACTCTCCACCCCATGCAGAGCATGTGAGCGGAGCGGGGCGGGGAGCGGAGCGCGCGAAATATAGTCGGAGCGCGGAGTGGGTTTTTATCCAAAGGCCGGAGCGATCGCTCTGTCTCGCTCCGGTTCCGCTCCGATACCGCTCACACCAGGAGTCTAGGGCATGCACAAATCCACCCAGAATTCACCTGTGCCTTCAACAACTAACAAAACTGTCAGCCTACACTTCAAAAATCGTTCGTTGTGAAGGAGAGATGTCTGGTGTAAACAAGCATAGCAGTGGCGATCCGTGACTCCTCTTCCGGGGAAGCAGTCATGCGAAGCTCGGGAAAACATGTTTTTAGCCCGTCATGTGTGTGTCGCGTCATGTCAAAATACGTGCCTGCTGCAGACGCGTTGAAAGGGTTTTTAATAAAAGAGACGCTCACGTTTGCTAGATACTTGCTTAGTCTCATGTGTAATCAGAGTTAAGTGTTAATGCAGTGTCTTCTGAACGCGAGCGTCTCTTTTATCATAAACCTTTCGACGCATCTGCAGCAGGCACGTATTTTGACATGATGCGTGATGCACATACAGTAGGTTCACGTTAAGCGCTGAACACGTATTTTGAATTCCAGCCTCCCCTGAAGAGGATCGAGGCACCGATCGCAGCTTAAGCATAGACTAGAATGACCGCGATCAGGTCCGGTAGCCGCGTCGGAGCCGTAACCTGCCGCAGATGCGTGCAGTGTAAACGAGGGGTAACGCCGGCTTCACACAGCACGCGTAAGCAGAGCATATTTTTTTCGGCGCAAATGTTAACAGATGAGAGCATTCGTACAGCACGTGTAAGCAGTGCGTGCTCGCGGAGCAGAAGCGGCGTGTAAGCAGCAGTGCAGCGATCATTTCGGCGCCGAGTCTATTTTGTGCTGCGCTGCTCATGCTCAATTAAAGCGACAGTGAACTGATTCTGGCCAAAATACACATGAATTTACACTAAAAGTTACATTTGACCATAGACACGCAGTGATGATCACATTACATTTCTTAATTGGTTATTCCCCGTTTGCTTAAACATAAAAAGCAAGTATTAAACTATATATATATGATAGAAGTGATGTCACGCTGACATCACGCAACAGCACGTGCAAACAGGTAGCGACATGGATGACACGCATCTCATTGTGGAGGTGGAAAAACGTAAAGTTTTATATGACCCACAAAACAGTCTTTATACAGTCTGCTATACAAAAGCCGTGGTTTAGCTGCGTGCTGCTAACGCTGCAGGTGTACAAGGAAAATGGCGACGCGCTGCTCCTGCTCTGCCTATGTGCTGCTCACACGTGCCGGCGTAAGGCTTCGGTTGAAAACGGCAGGTGTTAGGCATGCAGAGGAATTTTTAATTTGAGCGAGCGTGGAGCAATTTCAGTGTAGTCAGTGTAGTCTAGTCTTTTGTAGTTTATATGGTAAATGTTATTTTTTAGTCCTGTCTAGTTTAGTTAGTCCGTGTTCTTGTTTTTATCTTTGTTATTTTCCCCATCGTGGGTTTTTGTTTTGTATTATTAAAAAGTCTTGTTTAAACAAGACAGTACATGGCGCCGGCTGGAAGGCCGGCTGGACAGTACATGGCGCCGGCTGGATGGCCGGCTGGACAGTACATGGCGCCGGCTGGAAGGCCGGCTGGACTGGACATGGCGCCGGCTGGATGGTCGGCTGGACAGTACATGGCGCCGGCTGGACAGTACATTGCGCTGGCTAGTAGGCCGGCTGGACAGTACATGGCGCCGGCTGGAAGGCCGGCTGGACAATACATGGCTGGAAGGCCGGCTATCACCGGCTCGGCAGGCCTGGATGCCGACGAGACAGGACGGGAAGTCTGGCGGCTGGCGGCTGGGCAGCCTTCTCCGACAGCTGGGCAGTGCTCTCTGGCAGCTGGGCAGCAAACAAGGACAGGAACAACACAAACACATAGGGTGTCGACTTCGACAGGCATGGGTACCAGCTGGGATGCCGGCAGGGATCTGTGGTGGGAACAGGACACCGGCGGTCTCGACCCTGGAGGGGAACCCGACGACCTCAACCCTGGAAGGGAGCCCGGCGGTCTCGATCCTGGACGGGGTTCCGGCAGTCTCGACCCTGGAAGGGAGTCCGGCGGCCTCTACCCTCGAAGGGAGTCCGGCGGTCCCGACTCTGGACGGGAGCCCGGCGTCCTCCACCCTCGAAGGGAGTCCGGCGGCTTCAACCCCTCCCGCTGAGATCCCTCGGTCTGCTGGGTCCAGAATGGCTGGATCATTCTGTCATGTATCTCGGGTGAGGTGAAAGACAGAGGACCCAAGTGCCTCTGTCTTTCACATCACCCGAGATACATGACAGATTGTGTTGTTATTCTGATGTTATATTCGATTAAAAGGTTATAAAGTGAGGTGTGTCTTTTTACAACACGAGCTGCGCAGACACGCGTCTTCTCTATACAACGCGATAATTTTTTAAAATACAGATATAAATACAGTTATAAAGTCAGGTGGGTCCTCTTTATACAGCGCGAGCTCCACAGTTATAAAGTCAGGCTAGTCTGATCTGTACATTGTGAGCTTATATGCCCCTTAGCCTTGTTCATATTTGTTTACAACGCGATTTTGAGCCTGCAGCACAGAGCAGCAAAAGTCACGTGACTAAAGTGCAACATTTGTTGGAATCACAATACCGGCTCAGCATTGTCATGTCTCTCAGCCATCGGTGATTGGACTATGGCATCGTCTATCGGCCCAACCCTAATATAAACTCTTTTTAGCATACAGTCTTTCGTTTGTACTGTGACAATGTCTCTCTTTAATGAAGGCTGTTTCTATTTGGCCATTTGACATCCAGTTCATCGTCAGCTAATCAGCCTGCATGTTTGTTTATGCTTCTGTTTTTGATTACCTCTCCTGTCATGTCCTCTGATTTTTTTAGCCATGACCGCTTCTTTGTAGTCAACAGAATTTTCTAAGATTCCATGACTCTTTGCTATCCCAGATACTTCATCCACCAACGAATACAATTGATTGTCTGAGTATAGCCTACTTTTGAGCGCAAAACGCTCTTTTATAGAAAGTGGGATCACATTTTATATCAGAAAGATATTATGATCTACCGTACGTACAGTACAATATGTGAACTTTCTTCTGCCCTTTTTGCTTTGTTAATATGATTTAAAAAACGTATTGTCATTTTAGGATGCCGCTTTTCCCATCATATTACACAGCTGAGAACTCCAAGAATACTGTATATATTTGAAATCCAATTCAGTTTCCTGATTTTTCCCACCATCAGATATTATGATCCATTTTCTTGGCAGGCACAGCAGCAGAAAATGACTTGGATTTCCATTGGCACAGTCAGTCACTTGGAGTTAGTGTCTTGAGAATTTTACAAAAAGCTTTCACTTCCCGTGTGAAAGGCGGCATGCAATCTTGCTACCACGATAAAATGAATGTGGCAGATTTAAGCCGATGGTGTGTGTGTGTTTGTGATCAAGGTTATGAGAGGCCAGAAGTCAAATTTGTTTTAAGACACTCTCTCCTTCACGCACACAATAAATGTTGCTGTTGAATTCCAACCAGCTAAAACACAATTGCGAGTGAAGATGATAATCTGCACAGCAAGTATCCCACAAGCAGGCTGTGAGAAGCATGACATCCATACCTTGTAAACACGCTCACAAAAACACACCATGAGACAGAGGGTAACAGAGAAAGACACAAATTAAGCAAAATTACGCAAATATGGCACAAAATCCTCTAACCACCACAATATAAAAACCCTGCTGTTTCACAACAAATCCCTCAATTTAATCAGCTGTCACGGTGAATACAACTTCTGTTCCTGTATATTGCTTTCTTTAGCTGGTGCTTTATGTCACGCTCGTGTCCCGCGGTGAAGACACGTTAAAATAATAAGCTGCTAGTTGGTCACAGAAATGCCAGCTTTAATCTGTAAAATCAGCTTGATGGTGAAAAACTGCATTGGTTGTTCTGCCATTATTTGTATGCTTAATGCTACATTTCCCCATGCACCGACGGCTATTTTGACAATCCAGCCATATGAAGGGTTATGTTTATGTGAGGGAATGAAATTAAATGTAGTGTATACATTCACACATGGTTGACACCAGGTTATAAGGTGCAATGCAGTAAACATTAACACCAACCACACTTGCAATGTGTGTATGCATTACATGCGAGTGCCCGCCTTGTGTCTATAGCTGACAGTTATGAGCAGGTATTATTGTCCAGTGTGCATGTGATGTGTCACTCAACATACGAAAGCTGTAGCAGTGCTAAAGTGTGAATGCGTTCAAACCCAATGCTTTAAAGAGAATTCTACATGCTTTGCTGAGCTGTCTGTGCATGGGCTGTGTGAATGATTTGACACTCAACGAAACAGTAGCATGGCCGTGGAAGCACAAGATGAGGCTGTTTTATTCGGACATGAGCTGCAGCCGCACTCAAGCTCTGTTGACACTCTGATGACTGCCGGGAACACTGGAGTAATACTATTGATTATTTATATTGACTTATTTCATTGCAGTTGGAAAACGTTGAAATAACACCAGAGAATTGTTACTTAATGGGGATTAGGGAACAGCAGTGCATATACAGTATAGCTGATATGCATACATTTGTTGGAGTGGTACCTGAGGGCATTTTTAAAGATAGCTAGTGAGTCTATGCTATATTGATTTAATCAATAAAATGTTGCCAGGTCTGCGTAACAAAACCAGTCCAATGGCAAATCAGAACTTGCAATGACCCCCGACCAAATACAAAATCTTAAAATATGCACTACCCATACCAAAAATACATATTTTAGAGTCAGTTATGCATTACACACGATTTCATTTTGAAAACCACTCTATTGTAGTAAGGATAAACACTTCTGTTTTCATGAATAACTTAATTGTAAAGCAATAGTTTACCAAAGAATGATAATTCTGAGTTATTACCTAAAGTTTGAGAACCACTGCCTTAACCTGCTAAACAGTTTTAAGGTAGCCAGTTTCCACTGACAAACAGCAGACACACACTGTGTCCACCAGACATGACATCACAACACATTAGAAAATGTTATTTTTGCCATGTTATTAAGAATTTTTGTTCCTTTTTTTAAATGTTGCATCTGGTGTAGACATGGCGTCAGCAACTCAGCTGTAGAATGTTATACAGTATTTTATTTTTAGTATATAATGCAATAGTAGAACTTTTCAAGTCTACAAAAACAAGTTTTTAGTAGTTTTTTAAGTTTTTTAAACAAATTACTAGCAGAAGTGACATCCCCCAACACTGTTTAACATTTGTAACTGATAAAGCTAAAAATAGGGTGTTAGTTGACTTATGATGCTTTAGAAAATCACTTATCAAGGTGCTAATTGTCAGACCTTTCTCATAGATGCCACTAGGGCTGCAACTAACGATTATTTTTTCGATTAATCGGATAAAATGTGATTACATCTTTTGCTTATAATAAGTAAATCAGATATGGGAAAAGTATACACAACTGAACTCATTAGCCTTCTCCCAAAATTTTGTGAATGTCTCCATAATTAACACACCTGGTGAGTTGATTCATGTGTGTCATATTAGAAGCAACTGACAATAGTCTCTCCCAAACGTGGGAGTGAGGGGAGGGTCGGCCAAGGAAATCATTTTTTTGTGCCATGAAAAGTGAGATATTTGTCATTCAAATGTATGAAGTACAGTAAAAAGTAAACAGAAAAAGTAATACTTCAGTACAAATACTCAAAAAGTGTATAGTACTCAAGTAAATGTATTTCGTTACACACCTCTGAACTAAATAAACCACCAAATCAGGGTATTTAGCCGATTATGTACTTTGCAAAGTGCAAACGCCATAAATTGGGTTTTACTAATATAATCTTTAATTTTGTCATTTAAAACACCTCTCCCCTTTAAACTTTAAAACTGCGCAGCTTGAAGAGATGCATGCAGAACACGTCGGACTTTAAAACTGCTCACCTCGCGCTGCACGGAGAGACGCATCCACGGAGAGACACGTGTGACTTTATAACTGCGTACCTCGCGCTGCACGGAGAGACACGTCTGACTTTAAAACTGCGCACCTCGCGCTGTACGGAAAGACACGTGTGACTTTCAAACTGCGCACCTTGCGCTGCACTGGGAGATGCATGCACGGAGAGACACGTGTGACTTTCAAACTGCGCACCTCGCGCTGAACTGAGAGATGCATGCACCGAGAGACACGTCTGACTTTAAAACTGCGCAACTCGTGCTGCACGGAGAGACACGTGTGACTTTCAAACTGCGCACCTCGTGCAGCACGGAGAGACACGTGTGACTTTCAAACTGCGCATCTCGCGCTGCACGAAGAGACGCATCCACGGAGAACCACCTGTGACATTTAAAACTGCGCAGCTCATGCTGCACGGAGAGACACATCTAAAACGGTAATTTTAAAAGGGAAGAAGACGCGCTTGATTTGTAACTGCGCAGCTCGCAAGTGACGTCACAGACCAACTAATCGATCATGAAATTCGTTGACAACGAATTTCATTATCGATTATTATCGATTTCATCTATTAGTTGTTGCAGCCCTAGATGCCACATTAATCAGGCTGGTATGAGTCATGTTTGTAACACCCACATTTGTTAAGGTAATGAACCCCTTACCCAAGATCATGGAAACTGAGGTTGTTTTTTGGCTGCAATATTTAGCAGTTTCAGAATCAGATTGTCTTGATATAAAACTACAGATATGATAGAGCAGTGGTTACCGATAGTGATATAACAATATCAAAATCTCACTGTGCAATAATACCTCGGTATAAAGTCCACTGTACAGTATTTATTGCAATATTTAAAATGGCAAATGATGACTTGGAAACGTGCCATAAGCATCCTCTTTTCTTCATCCTCTAATCATAACTGTTGCTTAGAGGTATGAGCAGTAGCGCAAAAATGGGGTATGCGGTATATGCGGTGCATAGGGGCGCCGCACGAGGGGGGGGCGCCATTATGCCAAAATATTATTCAAAGTTTTTTTTTAAAATGTTATAAATAAAAATAGAACGAAAAGGGTAATTATTTAAAACGTTTCAGTTTTACTTTTGTCTAGCATTTTAAACGAGTTCAACAAATATATTTCATTTAATCAAGTTATTATTTCAACCACTCGCTCTGTGACAGTCACATCACCAAATTCTTCAAGCAAGGAAACGTCCTGAGGCGCTGAAGGTTGTTAAAGCTGTTAAATCTACCACTATCACGCATATAAGCTAGTTGTCAGGCTCTTCATTAAACGGCAGAATGCGTCTTCCCCATACGACGCGAGCTGTGCAGTTTGAACGTCAGGCCTGTGTTCTTCATACAACGCGAGCAGACGCGTCTTCTGCAAACAGCGCGCAGCACCGTGAGATTGGACAGGACAGGACAGTGAAACAGCGCGAGGACAGTGAAACAGCGCGATGAATGACAGCAGGATGACAAAGACAAGAGCGCAAAAGAATGTTTGTTAATAAAAACTTCTTTGTTCAATGTAATTGAGTTTGACTTGTTTTACTTTAACAATGTTGTGTTTTCATGAAATATGAACCACAAACTAAAAATGTTTTAAAGTAAGGGGAAAATCCAAAGATCTTTTATTTATTTGTGTTATAGTGTGAGTTCATGTTATCCGTCTTATTTCGTTTTTCAATAAAAGTTATTATAAAGCTTCAGTTAAAGTATGTTTAACTTAGGCTAGGCTGCTATTTTATTGTTGTATTTTTTATTAAATAGCTTTTAATGAACCACAATCTAACCATTCGTTTTAAGGTGGGAAAAGAATCCTTTTTGTTATAGCCTAGAAGCGAGTAAGCTATATACGTCTTATTCGTTTAGATAATAATGAATAATGTTAATAATACTTTTTGTTGAAGGAAAAAGAATAATCAAAATGTCTAACATTTAAGATCAAAATAAGTTTATTATTCACTGGGAACATTTTCTCACCAGCACATCTCTAATGGGCTACAACTCGGTTGTTACTTATATTTGGGATGTTCAAAGAAGTTTTATTGTTTAAAACTGGACAAGCTTTTTTTTATTAAAGGTATTACATGACAAAATTATAGATTATATAAGCGAAACTCACTTTTCAAAGAATACAATAAATACCCTTATTTGGGGTTTTATTTAGTTATTATAAGCAAAAGATCAAATTAAAAATTGTTTAGCCTTTTTTCAGAAAAAAAACAATCGTCCGATTATTCGATTATCAAAATAATCATTAGTTGCAGCTCATTTTATTGTGCATTTCTGTGCACTAACTTTATCTACTTATGTCAATTATGTATTGACATGATGTAAAATATAACTAGAATGACTCCAAAGGGAATATGAAACTTGTCTACAGATTTTTTATGTGTGCGTTGCCTGAACTGGGTTGGGGTGGCGGATGGGGGCGCCAAACTGATATCGCATACCCCTCAGAAAATGTGCAGTTGCGCCCCTGCATCACATGACAGCAGTTTGAAGTTATAGCTTCACTCAGTGACTTTTGCTGGGTGGGTGTTAGTGGGGAGTAGGGGGGGTTGTTGGTTGTGGTTTGGGGGGTTTCATTTGTTGGGGCTGTGTGGGTCTGATTTGGTCTTGTTTTGTGGTCGATGCAAGACAACAGAGGAATAAAGTTAATTATGACATTACTATTTTTCCCTGGTTGTTCCTCTGTTGTCTGATCGTGGAATGGGACCTGGTTGGACTGGTTGTACGGTTTCGGCGGGTGGGGCTTCCTGGGTCGCAGCTGGTGGGCTCTCCCTGTTCTTTGTGGGCGTTTGCTCGGTGGCTTTTGGTCGGGGTCACTGAGTGCAGCTATGACACGTCAGAGGAGATCTGGCCCTCCCGGCTGAGCCTGGTTTCTCCAGAGGTTTTTTTCTCCATTTATTCATCATTGGAGTTTGGGTTCCTCGCCACAGCAGTGCAGTGTTAGCTTGCTCACCGGGAGACTGTGGACAGCCTTTGTCTTCTTCCGCGTTCCAGAGAAGGTAACAGAGCTGATTAAGGCATATTTTCAGGATCTTCAATTCTGTATTACCACACAGGATAGTACCAGGATAGGCTATGTGAGACCAATTTTCTTTTATTGCACTTCTGCTTTTTGTTGTCCTTATGTTGTTCCAATTGGTTCCATTGTTTCCCTCATCTGTAAGTCGCTTTGGATAAAAGCGTCTGCTAAATGACTAAATGTAAATGTACGCGAATCTGATTTCCTGTTCTGTTTGTATTGTGCATAATTCTGAGTTTTGTGCATATATGCACTTTTGGGCTCTGTTGTACATCCCACTTATAAGAAGTATTCATAGGAATGATATTACCATAGATGTGTTAATAATCAGACCAATAACTATTATACAAGTGAATATATGAAGATGACGCTCCATGCCCTGACAGAATACACGAGCCATAGATGAACCCAGCAGGCAACATGGACCCTGTACGTTCCTGCCAGGCTCGTCTCCTCTGCGGCATTCGCCAGGGAACCGGTAGCATAGATAACTATGCGGGCCGGTTCCTCGAAGTCGCAGAGGAGACTGTGTTCGGAGAGGAGGAGTTGGTGACGCTCTTCAACGCCGGTCTCAGGGAGCCACTCTTGCGTGCGGAGATGAGGTCGCTGAGACCGCTGGACTTTGATGCGATATGGCTGTATGCCGCTGATCGATCGGAGTCCAGGGTCTCAGTTCAACCCACCTACTCATCTCCACTGGTCGCGATCCCTGAGGGCCGTCCCCTGCAGATCGGGGTTGTGGGTGTCGCCACACCATCCTCTCCGCCGCCAGCAAGCCTCGGCGGGAAGCGGGGGAGACATGAGTCCTGGGGCTCCACTTCTGAGGAGTCCCAGCCTGAGCCAGCCGCACCCTTTGCCTCTTTCCTTCAGCCGACCTCCAGGCGGGTGGCTCGGCTGAAGAGAAAGAGGCAGCGGCGGGCAGCGCGGACTTCCCTCCCTGCCGGTGCAGCAGCCGGTGTCCAGTCCGGTAATCCAGTCGGCATCCAGTTGGCGTCCAGCCCGATGTCCAGTCTTGTGTCCAGTCCGGTGCAGCCGGTGTCCGGTCCGGTGATCCAGCCGGCGTCCGGTCCGGTGATCCAGCCGGCGTCCGGTCCGGTGATCCAGCCGGCGTCCAGTCCGGTGATCCAGCCGGCGTCCAGTCCGGTGATCCAGCCGGCGTCCAGTCCGGTGTCCAACCGGCGTCCAGTCCGGTGATCCAGCCGGCGTCCAGTCCGGTGATCCATCCGGCGTCCAGTCCGGTGATCCAGCCGGCGCCATGTCCAGTCCAGCCGGCCTTCCAGCCGGCGCCATGTACTGTCCAGCCGGCCATCCAGCCGGCGCCATGTACTGTCCAGCCGGCCCCTGGGAAACTGCCAGGGCCAAAGACTGTCCCCCCCAGGACTCCGCGCCCTCGAGCGCAGCCGGGGACTGGGATTTCTCTCCACCTCCCTTTTGGACTGCCCCCTATGGGCCCTTGTTTGGCCCCACCCCCCCTCCCATGTTTGTTGTTTTTATTGGCTCACCCTAGTCCTGTTATTATTTTGTCGTGTCTGCCACTGATTTTGTTTTCCATGTTTTGTCTGTACATGTCACTGTCTCAGTCGGTCTTGTCTCGTCCGTCTACCCCTTGGTGAGCACCTGGAGGTGCTCATTAAAGGGGGGGCTTCTGTCATGGCTCTGCTTCATTTAGTCATGTTTTTCTTGGTCCTGTAGCTGAGCCATGACAAAGCCTTTGGTTATGTGTGGAGAGAAACATATTATTGTCCTTTTGACAATGATATGCGTTCTCTCCAGTGTCTCGTCATTGGTCCCGCCCCTCTCGTTTCCTTGTTATCTTTCCCTGAGTGTTTTATGTTCCACACCTGCCGTCGTTCGTTATCCCTCGTTTGTCTTTCCTTTAAATACCCTCTTGTTTCTTTGTCTTGTGCTCGTGTATTACGTATGTTTATGTGCGTGATGTTTGTGCTGCTTCGTGTCATCGTCTTGCCTTGTCCTGTCCGTGATCCTGTTTTGTTAAGTTGTTTTAGTGTTCTTTAGTTTTGTTTGTTTACTGTTCTTGCTTTTGTTTTGCCCCCTCATGAGAAGTCTATTGTTTTGTATTTATCGTTGTTCTGTTTTCCCCATCGAGGGTGTTTTGTTTTGTCTTTTGTATTTATTATTAAAGTCTTGTTTTGTTAACCCCGTCACTGCCTGCCTGCATTTGGGTTTTTCCACGCTCCATGCCCTGACAGCCTCCCATGCAGTATACTGCTTACACCAGTCCTCTCTGATGTAGATGCCAATGCCTCCCTGTTTGCTCTTACCAGCCACCTCTGTTTGTCCAACCGAACCAGGGAGCGTCCTTTCAATTCAACTAGTGAATAAGGAATGTTTTGATGTAACAATGTCTCTGAACACCATGAGGCTCGCCTTGCTGTATTCATAACACACTCTGTTGTTGATACGAAGCTCCTCTATTTTTCCTCTCAGTGACTGTACATTTCCAAAGATAACCGATGGAAGTGGTGGTCTATCCCCCCTCCTCTGCATACGTTGTCGTACTCCACCCCTTTTCCCCCTGGCCTCTTCTGTAGGCTTCATCCGCAACAAATGAAGTTTCCTTGCCTTGGATAATTCCATAGAAATAGGTAGTCGGCAGCAAGTGCTCATCCACCCCACTACTCCGCATTGCAAGGCCTCGACACACGAGCTTCCAAACAAACAGTGCCAGCAGCATAAATCTCCCACAAATCCTGATGGCCTAACACAACTGTCCTCCGTGTCAAATAATGAAAATAAATTAAAACAATGCAAACAAATAAGAATTTATGCAAACAAATAAGAACAAACAAATAAAACCATAACAATGTAACACCAACACCTGAGCCCGGGTCGCCAGCAGAGCAGCGCCACTTGAAGTTAGCAAGTTCTTAAGTTATCACAGATGGCAATAAAGCACCACCTCTGGCAACTCTTAGAAACGACCCATATTTTCCGAGATGATGACAGGAAGACTGTAAACAAGGACTTTAGTAAATGTCTCTAAATTAATATTTTCTTACAACAATAACATTATAAATATAGGCACTTGTACTAAATTATATATGAATGGGTGTAATGAAATATATATTTTTTCCTTTCAGATTCATCGGAGCAAAAACAGATGGAAGTTTTACTTGAAAGATGGTGTAATGTGTTATGGAGGGAAAGACTATGTTTTTTCTAAGGCGGTTGGAGAGGCCGAATGGTGAAGTACTGTAGCTGGACTGTTATACTATTTATTATTTGAATTCAGTTTTCGATGCAGCCAGTTTCTTAATTAGATTAAAATAATTTGCTTTTCATAATTTTTTTGTCGAATTTTATGTTAAGCCATAATAATATTGTGTTTATTTTCTTCGTTACTGTATTAGAATCTTTGTTACTGTATTAGCTACAGAAATTATTTTGGAAATCTATTTAACATTTGCATAAAAGTTTCTGTTTAATCATTGAGGTATTTCTGGCTGAGGAAAATGTGGAGATTTTTGCTCCCATAAGTATGATTTTTATTATTTTGGAAACCGTGGACAACTATTTTTCTGTATTCTGGAAAAAAACTAACATTAAATTTCACAATTCAACAAATATTACTGTTTGTAGGTCATTTGACTGTCACACGTGTACACGCATAGTGATGTAGTAAACGGCACTCGACCATGCATTCAATGGCTCCAGGTTTATGGCCGTGACTCTCTCTAACTGCCACGATGGAGAAAGGTTTCTAGATTGGGTCTGTATTTGGTGGGCTAACATAAACAAATGCCCAAAGTTCCTTCAGATAATGCAGCATTGGCCAAAACAAAGAACAAATCTCTGCATTCTTTTAGAATCAGAAAGATCGTGTGTATATGTATATACAAATAAAGAATAGACTATTGTATGTACAGAGTATGTGCTAATACAGCAGTGAATGAAATATAATATTACAGAAAAGTTGAAATAAAAATGAGATAGTGTATTATCGTAAAGGTAGGATATAATTATATTGCACAAGTTATAATGCATCGGTGTGTAGAAAAACATTTAACTGTTCAGAGGTAGATGCCTGAGGGAAGAAAGTTTACAAAGGTGTGCAGGGCAGGATGAACAAAAGTGCAAGTTGAGTTGACTTCAAAAACTGTCCAGTGTGCATGATGAGTGTTACCACAGGTGGATGGTTGGTAAGGCCCACTCATCCCCCGTGGCGCACCCCGTATTACACATGAGGGTTGTAAATAGGGCTGAAACGATTCCTCGAGTTATTCGAATACAAAAAAATCATCGAGGCAATTTGTGTTGCCTCGAAGCCTCGTTTAATCCATTTAACTACAGTACACACGGAGCGTTGCGTTTCCCCACGGACCCTTATTACTGACGCACAGCCCGCTAAACTCTATTCATGTTTCAGGGCTCTCAAGTCTCACGCATTCACCGCGAGACACACGCATTTTAGTCTGTTCACACGCATGTCTCATGCTGATAAATAAGTGATCGCTTATTGAAATGGTGAACTGCTATTTTACTTGGTTTTAGTCTATTTTGCGAGTGAAACTTGTTTTCCGGCTGCACTGAGTCCATCAAACTACATGCGGACGCCGAATCATGTTATTTACACATGTCGTCTGGCTGGTCTGAGTGAATGAACTGCACAGTTTAACGTGCTACACGCGTGATGCTCATGAATTTGTCTGCGTCTGCGCTGAATGAGGACATGAACTTAATCTCCAGAGTTGCTCTCTTAAGAGTTTATTTCAGAACATTTTACTGAGTGAAGCTAACGCCCTAAAAAATAAGCGTCTTCCGACGACCTGCCAAAATAAAAGTCAGATTAACTCGGTATTTTTATGTGGACAAATATATTACTATTTAATAGTAAAAAAAGAAACTAAAACTAATTTAGATAAACTAAATGCATCATGCATAAGCTGAAGTTAGTTGTTTACCTTTGAAATTATTCTTTCTATTTTTATTAATGTTTCTTATTTATACATTTGTATTAGGCCTCTATTGCATTTGAATGTAATATGGCAATGGAATGTAGTAAATGGGTTTAGTTTTCACAGATATGAATTCGTGTAATTTCAGCAATAAATATGTAAATTTTTCTAAAAAGGAAACAAATTAGTTGTTCATTTTAAGAGACCCGTCTTATTTTCTCTTGTATATTTAGTATTGCTCTTTAATAAAGAAAACATTCTTATTATCCGAATACCTGATTAATCGATGGAAAATCAGTAGAATACTCGATTACTAAAATAATCGATAGCTGCAGCTCTAGTTGTAAACATGAGGACATATGAGTACATATGACAGGGCAGACAGCATAAATAGCGATAGACCTGACTTTGTGCCCATTGTCTAGAGTGTTAAGGGTTGAAGTGATCTTGTGTTGTGGGTGGTTATTTTCAGAGAGGGGAGAGATGGCTGGAGTTGAGGGCTCTCACAGCCTGGGGGAAAAGCTGTTGTGCAGTCTGGCTGAGCGGGCTCTGATGCTCCTGTACTGTCGGCCTGACGGCAGGAGCTGGAAGAGACTGTGGGGAGGGGTAGGTGGGATCCTTCATGATGCTGGTGGCTTTGCTGGAGCAGTGTTAAAGTAAGATTTCCGGAATGGAGGGGAGAGGGACACCAATGATCTTTGCAGCTGTGTTTACTGCACGCTGTTGGAGGGAGACTTGCTCTCTGTAGGATATTTCATCATTGTTGCTGATGAGGCCTAACACGGTTGGGTCATCATCAAACTTGATGATATGGTTGGAGCTGGACTTGGCAGTGCAGTCATGGGTCAGCAGCATGTCAATCCAGTATCCAATTACGGAGGGATGTGTTGAGCCCTAGCAGGTTTTGTTTGTTGATGAGTTGTTGGGGGATTATTGTGTTGAATGCTGAGCATATGTCAATGAACAGCATTCTCAAGTGAGAGTCTCTCTGTTCGAGGTTAGTAAGAGCCAGGCGGAGGGTGGAGGAGACAGCGTTTGCTTGTAGAGCAATTTGACTGTACACAAACTGGTATGGATCTAGTGTGTCAGGGAGGCAAGACTTTATATGGTATGTGACCAACCTCTCAAAGCACTTCATCATGATCGGGGTCAGAGCTATGGGACGGTAGTCGTTCAGGCTGGTCACAGGTGACTTTTTTGGTACTGGAATGATGGTGGTGGATTTAAAACATCTGGGAACGACTGCCTGGTTCAGCGAGGTGTTGTCTATATTTGTTAGAACATCTGTCAGCAAGGCGGCACAGTCACTCAGTTTTTTCGCTACTTGCTTTGCAGCTAAATTACACTGTTTATTGGCAAGAAACCCACACACAGACTGCAAGCTTCCTGAAGACAAAGGGGGTAAATTTTGTTTGGATGTGCAATTTAAAGTTTGTGGTGCGTGCCAAATACATTACTTGACCTTGGCCATAAAATGTGATGATTTCATCCCACGTGTTCAGACCCGGGCGTGCCTGGAGGGCTTCCCCACAGCATCAGCTGCCTGAAGCACAATCGAGTGTTTCTAGAAAGGGAACTACATTTTATTGTCATCATTGAATAAATTAAAAAAAAAAAATTCATGATTCGAAACAAATTTCTTCAACCATTGCTGCCCATTTGCAGGTACAACTTTGTGGAGGCATTCATGTGCGTTCAACTCCTACAGTAAATTCAATCTTTTTGACATGACTGGTCACTAGATGATCCACATGTACACCAAAACCCAAGTGCTGGAAATGCCATGTCCACCTCTGTTTTACATCTTTCACCAACTGCTTTCTGACAAATGATGTGATAAAAGTCGATCTTGAAGTTCAAAAAATCTCTCAGACAAAGAAGGTTCAGGTGTCAAGGAGTTAACTTTATTTGATCAGGCCAAACAAAGTGAGATGTCCCCAGTCATCTGAAAACCAAGTGTTTTCCAGCCTGTAGTTATAGTGAAACTTAGGAAAGGAGGTGCTTTCCTAAACCAATCAGGAAATTCCCTTTACCTTTTATTTTTTATTATCCAATCATTCTTGTCTGCCACTATTATTTTCTAGGCAACAAGGTTTGTATCTAATAGTGGAATGTCGACCTTTACTCGGTTTTTAAAAATAAGTTTTCCAGTTGGTACCAGTTTTCAGGCCACAAAGTGAACAACATGTTCAACCTTCTGAACTTTATCTAGGTCAGGCCTCAAACAGATCTCAAAGACATCACTGAATTTTATATTGCTGAAATCTGGTCTATACTTGGTTAAAATGATTAAAAATATACTTATAGTTCAAACAACACTCAATCAATGCTTAAGTATACTGATTATGTCATTAAATNTGCAGCAATCTACGGGATCCAGAATTTCTTTGCGATCTCGCGTTCCTCACAGATATGACTGCGCATCTGAATAATCTGAACACACAGTTACAAGGACGGTCTCAGGCTGTTTCAGATCTCTCCGTCATTTGACTGCTTTCAAGCGTAAACTCATCCTTTTTCACGACGGATTTCGTCTGATCCGTAAATTGACACACTTTTCTGCCTGCGAGGAATGCGCAAGATACTCCCGAATGCGAGATGTTTTTTGCAAAGTACAAAAAAGACATCGAAAGTCTACAAGAGCAATTCAGAATTCGCTTCCAGGACTTTCACGCCATGCAGCATCGCATAGAACCTCTTCGCAGACCCTCTGAACGCAGCTGTCAGTGAGCAGCCTGGTGAGATGCAGCTGAACTCTGCAACTTCAGTCCGACCCCTTCTTCCAGGCAAGGCGCAATGAAAGAGGACTTGAATTTTGGAAACTGCTACCTGAGTCCCGTTTCCCCTCCCTCAGAGATTTGCACTGTTTATGCTCAGTATTTTGCAGCACTTACATCTGTGGAAAGTAGTTTCTCAACAATGAAGCACATTAAATCAAAAGACAGAAACAGACTGACAGATGACCATCTCTTTCAGCTACTGCAGGTTGGCTGTACAAACTTTCAGATTGACATTGTATTCAATTGTGCACCAGCAGGAGAAGCCACAGGTATCTCATTAAGACTATTTGCATTAGGAATGTTTCATGAAATGATCTATAAATTAATGTGTTTAGGAGAAATGTATGCACTGAATTTTTTATATTCATTTATTACTATTTTAATTTATTTTATGGGATTATAACTATTTTTTTCCCAGTTAATAACTGTTTTATATAGCACTTTTAACTGTTCTCAGACGGTAGTTTAAGAATGTTCTCTTGGCTACTAATCAAAAACAGGGTCTTTGTACCTTTGTTGAAATGCATACATTTGTTTTTCATTTTAAAAAATTGGCTATTTGAATGAGCATAATTGCACAAGTTTTATATTTAAACTCTATTGCATTCATTGTATATTGAGTTCCCTCAATAAAAAGTAAATTGTAAAAGTGTCTCTGGATTAATACAGTAATCTGGCCCCCTGGTATGAAGGAGAAAAAATGCTGGCCCTCATCATTATGAAAGTTGCCCATCCCTGATTTTGATAATCGAATAATCGGACGATTGTTTTTTTTCTGAAAAAAGGCTAAACAATTTTTAATTTGATCTTTTGCTTATAATAACTAAATAAAACCCCAAATAAGGGTATTTATTGTATTCTTTGAAAAGTGAGTTTCGCTTATATAATCTATAATTTTGTCATGTAATACCTTTAATAAAAAAAAGCTTGTCCAGTTTTAAACAATAAAACTTCTTTGAACATCCCAAATATAAGTAACAACCGAGTTGTAGCCCATTAGAGATGTGCTGGTGAGAAAATGTTCCCAGTGAATAATAAACTTATTTTGATCTTAAATGTTAGACATTTAGATTATTCAATTTCCTTCAACAAAAAGTATTATTAACATTATTCATTATTATCTAAACGAATAAGACGTATATAGCTTACTCGCTTCTAGGCTATAACAAAAAGGATTCTTTTCCCACCTTAAAACGAATGGTTAGATTGTGGTTCATTAAAAGCTATTTAATAAAAAATACAACAATAAAATAGCAGCCTAGCCTAAGTTAAACATACTTTAACTGAAGCTTTATAATAACTTTTATTGAAAAACGAAATAAGACGGATAACATGAACTCACACTATAACACAAATAAATAAAAGATCTTTGGATTTTCCCCTTACTTTAAAACATTTTTAGTTTGTGGTTCATATTTCATGAAAACACAACATTGTTAAAGTAAAACAAGTCAAACTCAATTACATTGAACAAAGAAGTTTTTATTAACAAACATTCTTTTGCGCTCTTGTCTTTGTCATCCTGCTGTCATTCATCGCGCTGTTTCACTGTCCTCGCGCTGTTTCACTGTCCTGTCCTGTCCAATCTCACGGTGCTGCGCGCTGTTTGCAGAAGACGCGTCTGCTCGCGTTGTATGAAGAACACAGGCCTGACGTTCAAACTGCACAGCTCGCGTCGTATGGGGAAGACGCATTCTGCCGTTTAATGAAGAGCCTGACAACTAGCTTATATGCGTGATAGTGGTAGATTTAACAGCTTTAACAACCTTCAGCGCCTCAGGACGTTTCCTTGCTTGAAGAATTTGGTGATGTGACTGTCACAGAGCGAGTGGTTGAAATAATAACTTGATTAAATGAAATATATTTGTTGAACTCGTTTAAAATGCTAGACAAAAGTAAAACTGAAACGTTTTAAATAATTACCCTTTTCGTTCTATTTTTATTTATAACATTTTAAAAAAAAACTTTGAATAATATTTTGGCATAATGGCGCCCCCCCCTCGTGCGGCGCCCCTATGCACCGCATATACCGCATACCCCATTTTTGCGCTACTGCTCATACCTCTAAGCAACAGTTATGATTAGAGGATGAAGAAAAGAGGATGCTTATGGCACGTTTCCAAGTCATCATTTGCCATTTTAAATATTGCAATAAATACTGTACAGTGGACTTTATACCGAGGTATTATTGCACAGTGAGATTTTGATATTGTTATATCACTATCGGTAACCACTGCTCTATCATATCTGTAGTTTTATATCAAGACAATCTGATTCTGAAACTGCTAAATATTGCAGCCAAAAAACAACCTCAGTTTCCATGATCTTGGGTAAGGGGTTCATTACCTTAACAAATGTGGGTGTTACAAACATGACTCATACCAGCCTGATTAATGTGGCATCTAGGGCTGCAACAACTAATAGATGAAATCGATAATAATCGATAATGAAATTCGTTGTCAACGAATTTCATGATCGATTAGGTAAGCGCTAGTGTCCGATTTGATACTGTCCTCCAGAAACACAGGGACTTCGGTCCGCAGCGCAAAGAATCTTTCCAGACACTTTCCACGACTCATCCATCTGATGTCTGTGTGCATCAGTAAATCCCCATAAGTAGCACTGACTTCATCCAAAAAGGCCGTAAACTTCCTGTGATTGAGTGCCCTGTTTCCACCTCGAATAAGATTAGTGACTTTTGTCACTACATTCATGACGTGACTGAAGTCAAGAGTCTTCGCACACAGGGCCTCCTATAAAAGAAAATTAGTTACTGACCATGACACAACGTTTCATTTTATTTAATGTACTATGAAAGAAAACTCTACTAACCTGGTGTATTATGCAGTGCAGTACAGGACAGTTAACACCATTTTTCTTAAGTAACCCAGCGAATCCGGACTTTTTTCCTTGCATTGCTTGTGCTCCATCAGTAACAACAGCAGATAGTTTAGCAAAGCCTCCACGCTCATTCACCGCAATTTCAACAGATTTAAAAATATCCTCTCCCTTTGTAGTGCCATGTAATGATACCAACTTTAACAGCTCCTCGTGTACATCAAATTTTTCGGTGATCGTTCTTGCAAAGATTAGGAGCTGACCAGTGTTGGGCGTAACTAGTTACTAAGTATTAGTTACTGTAATTTAATTACTTTCCCCTTGAAAAAGTAAAGTAAGGGATTACTCTTGTTTTTTTCTGTAATTTAATTACAGTTACTTTTGATGTAATTAAACTAAATACTTTGTGTAATATATGTGTGTGCAATAGTGGAATTAACATCAAAATTCAAAGTCTAACTGTAGAATCCGTGCTTTAATGTATAATTCTCACATTTGTAATACTTTGATCAGTTAATAAGAGTACTTAATGTAGTTTATATTATTTATTTGAATGAATTAAAAGAGCCGTTTCATGTCTATCCTTCAATCACTTAACTAATCAAGGTTGATGTAGGATGTAGAAAGTAATTAGTAATAAGTACTTAAATACTTTTTGGAGAGAGTAATTTGTACAGTAATCTAATTACACTATTGAATATGTAATTAGTAACTAGTAATTAATTACTTTTTCAGAGTAACTTACCCAACACTGGAGCTGACTGACATCCGTCACATCCGTGCTTTCATCCAGCGCGAGGGAAAAGTATTTGCAATTTTCTATTTCCTGTTTTAGCTTTTCTTGGATTTGACACTGTATGTCAGAAATTCGTCGTGTTACCGTTCGGCGGGACAAAGACATCGATTCAAAGTTCTTGGCCATTTTCTCGACTCCAAATGCTTTGGCCATCTCAATCGCGCACTGTTTTACAGTTTCGCACTCTGATAACGGCTTTTTCGCTTTCGCAAGCACGAGTGAAACCGCATAAGATGCCTTCAATGATGATTCTTGAACCGTCATGCATTTAGTGAAAAGGTTTTGCTGACGATGTATTTTACCTTTTAAATCTGAAATGAGAGCAGTTCTTGCATCACCGGTGTATCTTTCGTATTTTTCTTTGTGAGCAGTTGCGTAATGCCGATTTAAATTGAAATCCTTCATAACCGATTTCGTTTCCAAGCACACCAAACACATGGGTGCCCCCTTTATCTTTTTACCGAGTTTATCTGTTTCCCATCTTGCCTGGAAAACACGGTTTTCACTGTCAATTTTTCTTTTCTTTTTACTCATTTTGGTGAACGTTCTCAATAGCGCACATCTCCTACTACGGTTAATTAGTGACCGGCAGAAACAAGCGCCCTCTCCTGGTTGGAGAATTAACAGCAGTCTTTTCATTTTTCAGCGATCATACTGATATGGTCCTGCGGGCCGTATTTAAAGATAATGCGGGCCGCCAGTTGCCCACCCCTGATCCAAATAATCATTAGTTGCAGCTCATTTTATTGTGCATTTCTGTGCACTAACTTTATCTACTTATGTCAATTATGTATTGACATGATGTAAAATATAACTAGAATGACTCCAAAGGGAATATGAAACTTTCGTTTCGTTTTCGTTTCGTTTTCGTTCGCTCTCGGGTTTCGTTCGCTCTCGGGTTTCGTCCTCAGCCGTGCTTGCTCTCGGGTTTCGTCCTCAGCCGTGCTTGTTCTCAGCCTCTCGCTCCTGAGACTGCTTCTCATGTTCTCTCTCGAACTCTGTCGTCGGCTCGTGCTGCTTAAAACGTGTCTCATCACCAATCACTGGAACGAGACACAGGTGATCTTAATGTGTGCTTGACTTACTTAAGCACCGGTTTCTCTCGATTCCTCCCTTTGGCGCAGACCTCGCAAAACCACGCCCCCCTCGCCACACTATTCATTTTTCTATTACTTTCGGGACCGACAGGGAAAGTCTCAAAGATCGACCAGTTGATCGCAATCGACAGGTTGGCGACCACTGTGATAGAGGATAGGTTGACGTCAGATCGAGAGGACATGCTTGTAAATGCACATTTTTGACATCAGAGACAAAATCGATATTGAGGTGCTGATTGTACTGGGCTAATACAGCTGTATTTAACAATAGGCAGTAACATCTTCAACTGAACCTTTTCTTCACCCTCACACACACATAATGTGAGCTATTGAGCACCTGCTTGGAATACAAACACACCAGGAGCTGTATCCTGGCAACAAGCTGCACAATTCCATAAAGTTCTGGAGGCCGAGTATCCATGCAGCAGTCCATCAGGAATAAAGCGTGTGTGATGACTGATCAAACAGCACTATACTGCTCAGACTTTTTCTTTCATCCATCACCATATCTGGTTAATATATTTAAAAACATAGTTGAGTAGTTTGTTTATTTTATTTATTTATTTTTAGGTTCTACTTATGCGAATCAAGCTCTACCTACAATTCACTTTCACTTCACTTTCAATAGAGTTGCCTGTGATCATCTTTTATTTCCAGCATATCATTGTCACAGTTAGAGTTAAACAACTCTCCACAGAAATATGAATGACGTACAACATCCAACAAAACTACATTAGTTAAAAATGAAATGTCATGTTTTGAATTAATGCAAGCAAGTCAAAATGGCTGTCTGGGTGAATTCTACTTCACGAGTCACACAGTTTAATTCAGAAACTTTAATTCAAATCCTTTGGGCTTCTGAAGTGGGGTTTTATAAAGAATAGCACACTCAAGCTTTGCATGATTTTGAGAGAATATATAATTTTTAGATGTGCCATTAACAGCCTATTGAGTCTCTGTCTTCTAAAGTGGGCTGTATTCCAGAAGAAAGAGATTTAAAAAAAATAATAGGCACACTACTGTGATGATTGATAGAATGATATTCACAGTTTGTTGTATATGGTAAGCAGCACATGAACTTGTTGGATGAGGAAGGCCTGCCAGGCTGATTTGTCCCAGTTGTTTCATTAAAACAGAGGGGTCTTAAAACTTGTAAAGTTATTATTAGTTTAGTTCTAAGTGTTTTTGTAGTTTTATTATTATTTTAAATAGATATATGCACGCAGGGCAATGACGTACTTCCACTAATATCTCAGCCAGCTAAGCCACTTCGCTCTCACAGCACTGACGTAATTTTTTTACCAAGAGATAACGATGTGTTTACTAAAAAACGTTTGAAGTGAGTCTTTTATTTTTATTAATTTTTTTTAGTTTTCATGTTAATTTTAGAATCATTTTTAGCAATTTTGTGATGTGCATTTGTCAAGTCAGTTTTGACAGAAATGTGTTTTTCCCCGGTCATTGTTTAGTTATGTTAGGTCGTTTTAGAAATACCCCTGATGCGAATGTAAACCGGAAACTGATATCCTGACTTCTGACAACATCGCAAGTTTGTCATATGCTCGTCATTGGTCTTAAAAAGTGGGAACATTCTGTGAAAATATAACACTGATATTTTTTATATTGACTGAGTAAAGCCATGTCAAAGATTGAATTTTAAGCAGTGAAACTGAAATGAAAGCAGCAAAATTAATTGTTGGAATCAAACTTTGACGCTTGTTATCTCAAAATTAGATACTGAGACTTCAGCCTGGATTTCAACGACTTGGTCACATTCGATTTGATTATTTGTTTATTCTTATGTTGCTATGTATGTTTATATCATTTCAGTTTTAGTTTAGGGTTTTTTGTTTGTTAATAATTTAGTGCCTCAACAACCTATTTTCAGGTTATTGGTGAGGAAACATTTCAAATTTTTGTTAGTTTAGGTTTTTCAAATAAGATTTAGGTTGATATTTAATTTAATTTAAATCAAGACATGGTTTAATAGTTATAGTTTTAGTCAACTATAATAACCTTGCATTGTAGTTCTGCACATTGGCTTCACATAAGCTTTTTCACATGGTTGTTTAAATACATGTATAGCTTTTCTGTAGCTCAGTGATTAGAGCGTGGCGCAAGCCACGCCCAGGTCATGGGTTCGATCCCAGGGATTGCACATAAATAGAAACAAATGTATAGTATAATGCAATGTAAGTCGCTTTGGGTAAAAGCGTCTGCCAAATGCTTAAAGGGCTCATCAGATGAAAATCAGACTTTTTCTGCGTTTAAGCGCTATAATCGGGTCCCCGAAGCATCTACCAACTCAGAAAACATGAAAAACAAGAACTCAGTAAATTTGTTTTGGTGTGCCTTTCCCTGCAAGCATGTGAGAAATCAAGCCGTTCAGATTTTGCTACTGATGTGACGTAGAGGGAGGCTCTTATTATAATGTTACCGCCCATTAATCTACACAATTCCACCCACGGCGCTGCTGCCATTGTTGTCTTCACAAGCGACAGCGGTGTACGTGACGCCATGGCTAAAGTTCGAACCATCCTTGGAAGAGACAGGAGTGGATTTATTTTATTTTTAGTGGAAATCCATCAGAATCCATAAGTAAAAACCTGCTTGTTTGCGCGAATCACTTCAAACTGGAGTACTTTATCAATCTGGGACAGTACAAACAGGATTAGCTTCAAAGTTGTTCCTCAAGAGGGATCGAGACCAACTGAACGAGACAAAGCTGCCGATGTAAGTAATATTTATCAACAGTCTGAATTGACGTACATGTACCGTATATATAGGAGGATAACGTTAGCATATGATAGCGAAGGGAGCTAAGTCAGTCATGGGCTAAATAGAGCATTCAAAGCCAATGTTAAACTTACTCTATATTTATATGTTATTTGGCAAATGGGCTCTTGGAGTTTTGCTGTATGTATGTTAATACATTGTGTGCGTTAATATGTTTAGCTGCGGCAAGCTGTTTGTTTTGCTAATGAACAGGGGTGAACACTGTGGTTAGTTTCCTTTTAAACGTCTCAAATCATTTATACGTATAGGCTGAAAAATCTGTCACAACATACTGGTTATGCTCTCACGTTCTGTGTGTATAACTTGTCAAGGACAAGCGCTAAAATCCACGTAATTCGACTGAGATCTGCAGGTGCGCATTCTGTGGATTTTAGGCAAGCATTAGGATGTGCTATTTGCTGTGACAGATTTTTTAGTCTCAGGACAAATGATTTGAGACATTTAAACAAAACTAACCGCAGAGGAGTTCAGGAAATATAATTTAGCTAAACAATTGCCATGGCAGTACTACTGTGTGTTGTGTTGACACGCCGAACTGAAGGGGGGGAGGGGGGTGCGCTGTAACTCATTATCAGTTAAAGAGACATGCACCAAAACGGGTTGCTGTGAGCATAGCTGTTTTTGACGAGGCAAAAAGGGTTTTGTTTACACAGCCATTGAGTGTTTTTAAGTAAAATATGTTCCAGACATTTCATGAAGACCCTAATAAATCATACCAACTTGTTGAAAGGGCTCATCCGATGAGTCCTTTAATTGTAAATGTAAATACACTCCACAAAGATAAATTACAGGTGAACTTGAAAAATTGATTTGTATTATAGTCTAGTTTATAGCTGTTTGTACAGTATATGTTGTTAGTTAGGCAGCAGTCCCTGTTTTGTCCTAAGTAGGGCTGGGCGATATATCGATTTTTAAGATATATTGATATATTTTTTCAACGCGATGTGGGATTAGACCATAATCGTTAATATCGATATGGGGTATATTCAATTTGAAGCGGCTCTGTGATGTCTGACACGCACAGTACCCATGCGCAGAGTGAGCAGAGCACTCTCGCTCTGCGCGCGAACTGGATGGACCCCGCAATTTACATTTAAACAAGTGGTGTGCAGCTGGATTAAATTATGTTGTGAGTCTTCACAAGAAATGCTGCGTGCATTTAACAGACTGTCATTTGTAACTGCAGTTGCGACATTACGCCACAGTGGAGGCGCTGTTTCGTTATCAGCACACTGAGGCGCTAAAAAGAGACGCAGAACAAGAGCCAGCCTGTGTTTCACGGCTGTTTGTTTTGCATCCAAGTACGTTTAATTTCTTGATATTTCTTAAATTAACATGACGTACATCATTGTAATGTTTTTAGCTGTGCAGTTGGATTGTTGAATCAGCGTATACTGTACACTGCGTGTTCGCCAGTATGAACGCACATTGCGTTTAGAACGACTCGCACACGACATTTAAACTATTGAACTCTAGCAAATATAAGAGATCATTGAATCATTTAAAGTGAACCACAGAGAATGAAAGATGTGAATGAGCTTTGCTCATTTTGAAAGACTGGGTAATTCAGTTGGCTATTGTGGGCTGAAAAGTTAGTTGAAAATGATAAAAATGCTCTATTTGATTAAATAAAAACATTTCTGTTTGGTTGAATAAAAGTAATGTTTTATATAACTTAATAATTGTCATTTTTATCTAATTTTGTTAGAATTTTTAATGTCAAACTCAAAGTCACTTTGGTTAAGCCACTTAAAGGTACGGTAGGCCTACGTGTGTGTGTGTGTGTGTGTGTGTGTGTGTGTGTGTGTGTGTGTGTGTGTGTGTGTGTGTGTGTGTGTGTGTGTACAAGATCAGGATGGCACCACCTCCACCTCATTTTGAGCCAGGAAAAACCCTGTGTATGTTTTCAAATAGGGAAAAAAAACCTGTCATTGAATTTCTTTTCACAAGCCATTTTAATAAAGGTGATTGTGACATCTCACATGCGGCTTTGACTTGCTAGTAAACATTTATTCCACTTTGTAGAAAATATCGATACAGTACATATCGGATATCGCCTTTCATCAAAAAAATACACATATTTGAATTTTGGTCAATATCGCCCAGCCCTAGTCCTAAGTAGTAAGTCTGCCCTCTGTTCTACCAGTACGTACCTTCTTCCCAACCATGGCCATGAAATTCCAGTTTGAAGAGTTCCACTTTTGCTAAAACATTGCAGAGGAAATTTGAAATATGGACAACTGTCTTGGGGCTGTGTGTTGGCTTTATGAGACATTAGTTTTATTAGTAACCTTGATGCTCATCCGCTGCATCTGTCTTTGGCATATCATATAATACAAGAGGCCCGTTGAAGCCATAGACAAAATGCACTTTCAGTTTCTTTTCCCCCAAGAGCTGAATCCAACGAGCATGTCATGCTGTCTTGTCTGAGTTGGCTCTTTGATTGGCCGTGGCCCTAATGAGCTGGGAAACCATTTTGGCCGGTCCATTTCAAGTCTTGCTGGGAATAACGCTAATGAGGGTAGACCCTTCGAAACGGGACGCGAACCAAAACCCTTCAGTGCGGGGAGATCTAATAACGGGTGCGGTTAATGTATACCCAGGCGAGTCCATCCATTTTCCTGCAGAGTGAAATAGGCCTTGGCTGCTTAACTACATGTCCAGAGAATGGATTGATGGAGGGAGAGACAGAGGGGAAGGAATAGATGGAGACAGACCAGTGGAGGGAATGAGTGAGTGAGAGGAGAAGGAAGAGAGAGAGAGAGTAATAGAGTTTATATGAAGATTGAGAGAGGTGAATGAAGGGGAAATTGAAGTGGAGAGATAGGAACGTATGAGCAGTAAAATGGAAAGAAAAGTGGGGATTAATGAAGTACCTCGACTAATTACAATTCTAAAACACGGGTCATCGTCGCAGAGGTTTGTGAGCCATCTTGTTAATATTTATAAGGGGATTGTCATAAAAATATTTAACACGGAAAGGACATCCTGAATGATGGTCTGTACACTGTGCTCTTTCCCAGCACACTATGTACTTTGCCATCTAGTTTTTAGAGTGTATCATCTTACACATTACTTAGTTTTACTATTTAGAAAATACATTATATTTAATATATAAAATAATTTCTATTGGATTGCCGTTCTTCTTAGGGTGTGCCTGTTGCTCAAGATGCTGGATAGGCTTCAGCCCCCTGCAACTCAGATAAAAAACACTAAAATATGATAAGAAACCAATTTTTAATACTTTACAATATAAATATATCTTTCAATATTGAAAAAAAAGTGCAATAATTCTAATACAATATAAATATATCTTTCAATATTGAAAAAAGTGCAATAATTCAGAGGCCCTGATCCAAAAGTGCCAGGTTGTTGGGCACTCGTAACTTGAAGTTATTTCAAGAAGATAAACTGTTCCTGTAATCAGTACGGTAAGTGGTTCTGGATGAAAAGCTTCCGCTAAATGGCGAGCCATTCTATGATGAATAACGGCCGAAATGTCAAATCTAAAAACTATCAATTTAACATCTGACACGCTGAAAAACTGTGACAAGAGTGCAAAAGAAAGGGATGTAGGAGGAGAGAGAGGCAGAGAACACTAGGAGGGATAAGGATAGAGGAGATGAATGGCTGCTTTCTCTAAAGCATCTGCTGTCTGAGACATCTGTCCTCAACAGCCATCAGCAAGCTGCTTCTGTTATCCAGCCAACTCATGTCTTTCACTGTACCTCGTACAGTATTCAGGCCTGTTTTCTCCATGCTTTGTCTGTATTTTTTTGTCTTTTTGTTTGTCGGAAGTTCCCTCAGTCTACTGCATATTAGGGGTGCACTTTAAAAATTCTGTAGAAATAGGGCTGGATGACACATGGGTCTGCTTTTCCAGGAGAATTGTCCAGTTAGGGACTAAGAACCCTTATTACGAAACAGGAATCCATGTTCGAAAAAAAACTTTCTGAAACCTGTACGAACCGGTGCGGAGTGAATCGAGAACAGAAATACTATGTCGTACGTTCAACGTGTTTTTTGACAAGTTGACCATGTTAAGCTTGAGAAGACATTTAACAGAGTAAAGAAGTCAGAATGCATGAAATAGCATGTTACCGCCGCTTTACATTTTGAACTGCAATTACATTTTAGCATTAACAGAAATGTCAGTAAAATAAATGGATGAAGTACTGGCAGAACATTATTAGTACATTTTCCATTATTTTTTTTACAGTGTGCAAATCAGACAGTTCATCACAATACGATACAGTACGATATGATACAGATTTCTCCACCTGCGATGTGATATTTGCCGATAGCTCGGAAATTTCTGTGATATGCTTACGACTCGGTTAATTTATTGATATTTTGATACAACTTGCCTAGTTTACACAAGCAGTTACATTTTAATAATTCACAAATGCAATCAAAACATATAAAATAAACGTTTAAACTCTTAGAAAATTGCACACTCTTTGTCCCAAATGGGACCTTTACACACAAAAAAGAGGAATGTCATAATAAAAGTACCGCATATCGAAGTATTACGTGTGGAATCAATGCATCATATCGCTATGAATTTAATCAATATCGATGTATTGTTACGCCCCTGCTTCACATGTAGCATTTTAAAATTGCTAAGTGCTAATACATTTACATTTGTGCATTTGGCAGACGCTTATACATTTTATCAGTATGTGTGTTCCCTAGGGATTGAACCCCCGACCTTTTGCGCTGCTAACGCAATGCTCTTCCCCTGAGCCACAGGAACACAATCTACAACTTTTTGGGTAAAAATAAACAAAACCATGATTGTGAGGTTCGATTTTGCACAGTTTATAACCATTTATTTAAATACTTTTCTCATATAAAGTTTGCATCTGAAGAGGAAGGCGATAAGGTCAGCTGCAAAACAGCTGTGTCCACACCTTTCCAGCGCAGGGATTAGTAAATACCGGCAGTAGTTTTTTACGCCAAACGAGGTGTTTGCGATGCTGCAAGCTGTTAGTAAATCTTGTCCTTAGGTACCTAATTATTAATACTTCCTGCTTTGTCCACCATTTTGTTTTTATTTTTTATATAATTACGTTGCCCAGCTTTTGGAACAGCTATTGTGTCCGGAGTGCCGCTGCAATACCTCAGGAGGCAGTGTTTCTAGGTCTTTCGTTCTGAGAATTTGTGTTGCTTTTGGTGCTACTCGGTGTGAGGAGTCGCTATTACCACAATGGCACCCACTGATGAGTTCTGTGGATAATTTCCTGTCTCCTGCCTCCTAAATTGCCTGTTTGGCAGCTGTGTGTGTGTTCCATATGAATGTGTCTGTGTGGGTGTGTAGGTGTATAGGAGAAATTACCCTCTCTTCTCTAATGAGGGACTCGAAATGATGAAACGGTGAACTTGGACACAGAAGAACAATAATTACAGAGACTGATCAACAGGTGCGAGTAAATAGCCGAAAGAGTAGTGAGGACCGCTACAGGTATAGCTGGCACTCATTACATGCATGCTGGGTTACAAATGTTCACCTGTAATTGTGTTGTTACACAACAGGAAATCCTTAAGGTACACTCAGTAGTTTTTTCCTCAAATGATTAAAAGAAATAAGAAGTACTTAATCAAATATGTACACTTAACATTTCAGATTTCATGTTTAATGTATTACTGTGTAATTTATGTTATAACAAAACCTGAAAGCTCTTCAAGTAATGTTAACCACATACAGGCTATATCAGAAGAATCAGAATCAGAAAGAGCTTTATTGCCAAGTATGTTTGCACATACAAGGAATTTGTTTTGGTGACAGGAGCATCCAGAACACAGAAACAGCAACAACAGTACACAGAGACCATAACACAATAGAATACAGTACACAATGATTTAAATAAGGGCCTATGGGTATAAAAAAATAAGAAATACAATACAATAAACATAAGATAAAGATATATAGAGTGTAAAGCTATGTATGCATGTAAATATGTACAAGTAAAAAATAAGAATAGACTATTGTAGTACAAGGTATGTGCTATATACAGCAGAATGAATGAAATATAATTTACAGAAAAAGTTGTATAAAAATAGATAGTGTATTATCTGGAGGATATAATTAATATTGCACTGAGTTATTAATCGCACGGTGTGTGTAAAAACATTTAACTGTTCAAGAGGTAGATGGCCTGAGGGAAGAAGCTGTTTTTGTGTCTGGTTGTTTTGGTGCTCAGTGCTCTGTAGCGCCGACCAGACGGCAGCATTGTGAAGAGATGATGGCTTGGATGTGAGAGGTCCAGCGTGATTTTCTGAGCCCTTTTCCTCACTCTGGATGTATACAGTTCTTGGAGGGTGGGCAGGGGAGCACCAATGATCTTCTCAGCAGTCCGAACCGTCCTCTGTAGTCTTCTGATGTCTGACTTTGTGGCTGAGCCAAACCAGACAGTGATAGATGTGCAGAGGACAGACTCTATGACAGCTGAGTAAAACTGCTTTAATAGAGTTTGTGGTAGGTTGAACTTCTTCAGCTGATGTAAGAAGTACAACCTTTGCTGGGCTTTTTTAGCAAGGAAGCCAATGTGATTGTCCCACTTCAGGTTCTGAGAGATGGTGGTGCCCAGGAACCTGAATGAATCCACTGCTGCCACAGTGCTGTTCATGATGGTGAGAGGGGGGAGTGCAGGGGGTTTTCTCCTGAAGTCCACAATCGTCTCCACTGTTTTAAGCGTGTTCAGCTCCAAGTTGTTATGACTGCACCAGACAGCCAGCTGCTCAGCCTCCTGTCTGTAAGCAGACTCATCACCATCCTGAATGAGGCCAATGAGTGTGGTGTCGTCTGCGAACTTCAGAAGTCTGACAGAAGGGTCCTGGGCAGTGCAGTCATTTGTGTACAGGGAGAAGAGCAGTGGGGAGAGAACGCACCCCTGGGGGGCTGGATGTGAGTTTCCCCATTCTCACTAACTGCTGCCTGTCTATCAGAAAGCTGGTGATCCACTGACAGATAGAGCCAGGAACAGATAGCTGGGTAAACTTTGTCTGGAGCAGTGATGGTATGATGGTGTTGAAAGCGGAGCTATAGTCCACAAACAGGAGCCTCACATAGGTCCCTGGTCTATCCAGATGTTTCAGGACAAAATGCAGCCCCATGTTAACTGCATCCTCAACAGACCTGTTTGCTCTGTAGGCAAACTGCAGGGGGTCCAGTAAGGGTTCTGTGATGTCCTTCAGATAAGCCAGTACCAGTCTCTCGAATGACTTCATGACCACAGATGTGAGAGTGACGGGTCTGTAGTCATTCAGTCCTGTGATTTTGAGTTTCTTTGGGATGGGGATTATGGTGGAGCACTTGAAACAGGAAGGAACTGTGCACAGTGATCTGTTGAAGATCTGTGAGAAGATGAAGGCCAGTTGAATAGCACAGCTTTTAAGACAGGCTGGGGAGATACCATTTGGGCCTGGTGCTTTTCCTGTCTTTTGTTTCCTAAAGACTCGGCACACATCCTCTTCACTGATTTGAAGTGCAGGAGGTGGGGTGACTGAAGGTGATAGGTGTTGTGTAGAGAGAATGTCAGAGTTGGTGTGAGGTGTAAAGTTAGCATTTTCAAATCTGCAGTAAAAGTCATTCAGATCATTGACCAGGTGTTGATTGCCTGCAAAATTGGGGGATGGTGGCTTGTAGTTGGTGATGTCTTTAAGGCCTTTCCACACAGACGCAGGGTCGTTGGCTGAAAACCGGTTTTCCAACTTTTTAGAGTAGTTTCTCTTAGCCACTCTGATCTCCTTTGTCAATGTGTTCCTAGCCTGCTTGTACAAGACTTTGTACCCTTTTCTGTTGGCATCCTCCTTGGCTTGGCGAATCTGTCTGAGTTTTGCTGAGAACCATGGTTTATCATTGTTGTATTTTAAGGAAGTCCTGGTAGGAATGCACAAATCCTCACAAAAACTGATGTATGATGTTACAGTCTCTGTGAGCTCGTCCAGATCGCTGGAAGCAGCTTCAAAAACACTCCAATCGGTGCACTCGAAACAGGCTTGTAAGGCCCACTTTGTTTCGTTGGTCCATCTTTTAACAGTCCTTACCATAGGTTTGGCAGCTTTTAGTTTCTGCCTGTAGGCTGGGATAAGGTAAACCAGGCAGTGATCAGACAGTACTAAAGCTGCTCTAGGGACAGAGCGATATGCATTCTTTATTGTGGTGTAGCAATGGTCCAAAATATTTTTGTCTCTGGTAGGGCATGTGATGTGTTGTCTGTATTTTGGCAGCTCGAGTGTAAGTTTTGCCTGATTAAAGTCGCCAAGAATAATAACAACAGAGTCCGGATGTTGTTGCTCAGTGTCCGTGATGTGATCGGCGAGCTGTTGTAACGCCACGCTCACGTGTGCTTGCGGTGGAATGTAAACACATACACGAGAATGAACGAGGAAAACTCTCGCGGCGAGTAAAAGGGCTTACAGTTAATGAAAAGTGCTTCTAGGTCGAGACAAGCACATCTTCTTCATCACATATATTATTCATAACTGCTATTCTAAAACCCAATTAGAATTTCCACAGGGAACCTACAGCTTGAAAATGCACAATTTTTGAATTACAAGCTGAACACGTCTATGTCTTGATTTATATGCATGTTTTTTCACCTGTAGTTGAGTGCACACACTGTACATTAACAGTTCGGATAGAACGAGAAGGAAAAAAATCACACAACACACATAGGCTATTTTTACACTGGTATCAGTACTGTAATGTTATTAAGCACATTACCCACATAAGGCTATGCATAGCACATACATCCCATAATTCTCACATACAGTAGATCAAATCAGTTAAGCTAACCATTAAGTCTTTATGTGCGTGAGGTCACAAATGTTAGATGCGTCACCATGAACCTGTTCAGGTATGGTGCTTTGATGTGATGTTATTTTTTCATACTCGTGGCTCAATAATAATCTTATTCAAGGTCCTCTTGTAAAAACACAAAGTGCTGTTGTGTGGAATACTTGTATTACATCACGTAAGCTTGTACTATTAATGAAATCATAAGAGCTTATTCTCCAATTGCTTAGATACAGAGAATGTTATTATTCAGAGAAAAGAATCTCTCTTCTCTTCAGGAATCTCTCTTAGGCATTTTTATCTCTATGGCATCACCTCAACTCATTAAAACCATATGCTATAAGCCCTCAGCTCTACGTGTCTAAAGCCTTGAGCTATGAACATTTGTTGATATGAGGGTGATTAATTAAAACTCATTGGTGTGTTGGTTTTCCAGCAAAGCTGAGTCAGGATATCTCATAAAAATAAAGTATGGTGATGCATTACTTGCGAAATGGCAAACGCACTTGGTTTGTCTTCAGGCATTTTTGTTTTATAAGGTTTTGAACCGCATTTTAAATTACATCTGATTTCAGTGTGATGTGTATGTAAAGTATGTGTATGCATAGACAGATATATACAAGTAGATATACTGAAAGTAAAAAAAATGCTTTATATAATCTTTATACATATGTGCAAGTGTAATTGTAGAGACTTAGACTTTCTCTTGAAATCCAAGCATAAAATCTTAAACTCAGACTTGTTACTCCAGGTGTAATGACGATGTGAAAAACTATTTGTGATCGGATCACCTGGAAGGTGTGTGAGAGCCAGTCAGCCTTTTGAAATCCCACAAAACTGTTTGAATTCATTATTAGTGACAATGTAAATGTGACAATTGTGTGGATACATGGGAGGCTGTTCAACACATTTAATTAATCTCATTGTTGCCAATGCACAAAATCTATTCATTAGATTAATATTCTATAATTAAGCATTTGTATATGCAGTGTTTCCCACAGGATTTTGACAGACTTGTGGCGCTGGTGACGTCACAAGCTAATTAGCATATTTGTGATGTCATCAAGTCACGTTTTCGTCGTTTTAGCACTTGATATCTATATATCTTCTACTCTCTGATCTGTCACATTATACTGTATTTTACAACTGAATGCCACCAGCAGTCACTTTAACTGCTGCTAAAATCCTGATTTATAAACGCAACATCATCGGACAAAATCACAATACAGTACATCTACATTATAGAGCAGCTATATGCTGTTTGCCCTTTCTCGACAATGTGTTGCTGTATTATAAACGCTTCTTCAATTTAAAATGCAAGTGACAGTTAAATACACCACATGGAGCTAATAACTACACTCGCGGAAGAGAGGCAGAGGGCTCGCACACACATGGAGCTCATCGGTATGGGGTGTGGTTTATGCATCTGCATTGCAAACTAAGCAATCAGTCGTGTCGATGGTCGCATACTTTGCCGTCACCAATGATGTGTGATAAGAAGCGTGAAACTTTCGTCGCTCCACCTATCGTGTGAGAAGCTACGTGTAAGTTACGCGACGTCTGCGCTGTGTGGTCTGAAGTAACTTTCTGCTTGTTACCACAAAAAATAATTGATGTTTGATTACCACAAAAATAAAATGTTTGCTTATATAGTAGAACTCTATTACTAGAATGCAGAAAGTCAGTTGTATTACTTAACGCAGCTGGTTAGGAAAAGGTACATTAAATCTTGCAGTAAGCAGATTTTGTCTACAGCAATTGTATAGACGCAATTAAATGAACAAAGTGTCTATTAGTACAAATAGCCCACCTTGTTGGCAAAAGAGAAAGTATCAAAACGACACTGTTTCAAGCAGCGACTCTAGTGGCGTAAGGTGTAGTCTGTATGCTTGGCATGGAAGAGTGGGGTTCAATTCCACCTCTTGCTGAAAACACTCTTTAACCTTTTTCTATTACTTTGCAGATCATAAAGGCATTTGTTTTCAATAGAATTGATTTAAGACTTAAAATTCACTTTTATTCATAAAGTTTAGGTTAGGGTGAGGTTAGGGGTAGGTGTAGGGCTTTAATATCTCAATAAGTTGCCATCATTATAATATTTTTTATAAATATACACTGCGTTCCAAATTATTATGCAAATGATATCTTTCTCTGGTTTTCCTAATTTGTCGATGCAAATGACAGTCAGTATAATTTTCAAGTAATCAACAGTTAGGGTACATTTGGAATTTTATTGAACAAACCTCCCACTGACAACAGTATTTATTTAAAAAATGAAAAACTCAAAATGCACTGTTCCAAATTATTATGCACAACAGAGTTTGAAAACATTTCATAGGTTGTAAAAAACTGAAAATGGTCATTTGTTGAATTTGCAGCATTAGGAGGTCATATTTACTGAAATCAAAAGCTATTTCAATCAAAAACATCCTAACAGGGCAAGTTACATGTTAACATAGGACCCCTTCTTTGATATCACCTTCACAATTCTTGCATCCATTGAACTTGTGAGTTTTTGGATAGTTTCTGATTGAATTTCTTTGCAGGATGTCAGAATAGCCTCCCAGAGCTGCTGTTTTGATGCTAACTGCCTCCCACCATCATAGATCTTTCGCTTGAGGATGCTCCAAAGGTTCTCAATAGGGTTGAGGTCAGGGGAGGATGGTGGCCACACCATGAGTTTCTCTCCTTTTATGCCCATAGCAGCCAATGACACAGAGGTATTCTTTGCAGCATGAGATGGTGCATTGTCATGCATGAAGATGATTTTGCTACGGAAGGCATGGTTCTTCTTTTTGTACCATGGAAGAAAGTGCTCAGTCAGAAACTCTACATACCTTGCAGAGTTCATTTTCACACCTTCAGGGACCCTAAAGGGGCCCACCAGCTGTCTCCCCATGATTCCAGCCCAAAACATGACTCCGCCACCTCCTTGCTGACGTCGCAGCCTTGTTGGGACATGGTGGCCATCCACCAACCATCCACTACTCCATCCATCTGGACCATCCAGGGTTGCACGGCACTCATCAGTAAACAAGACTGTTTGAAAATTAGTCTTCATGTATGTGTGGGCCCACTGCAACCGTTTCTGCTTGTGAGCATTGGTTAGGGGTGGCCGAATAGTAGGTTTATGCACAACTGCAAGCATCTGGAGGATCCTACACCTTGAGGTTTTCGGGACTCCCGAGGCACCAGCAGCTTCAAATACCTGTTTGCTGCTTTGCAATGGCATTTTTGCAGCTGCTCTCTTAATCCGATGAATTTGTCTGGAAGAAACCTTCCTCATTCTGCCTTTATCTGCACGAACCCTTCTGTGCTCTGAATCAGCCACAAATCTCTTCACAGTACGATGATCTCGCTTAAGTTTTCGTGAAATATCTAATGTTTTCATACCTTGTCCAAGACATTGCACTATTTGACGCTTTTCGGCAGCAGACAGATCCTTTTTCTTTCCCATATTGCTTGAAACCTGTGGCCTGCTTAATAATGTGGAACGTCCTTCTTAAGTAGTTTTCCTTTAATTGGGCTCACCTGGCAAACTACTTATCACAGGTGTCTGAGATTGATTTCAGTGATCCAAAGAGCACTGAGACACAATACCATCCATAAGTTTAATTGAACAATATAAAATTAAATGTTTACGACACTTAAATCCAATTTGCATAATAATTTGGAACGCAGTGTAATGATTTACACTCTGTTATTATTGCATAATGTTTTATGCACAACAATACTGAGGTGCAAATAGTAACATTATACTTTAATGCTAGGCACTGGGCTGTGTCAGAGAAGACAATGTTGTCTGTCTTTTATATGGCATTGTTTATTCATGCCAAATTTGTCATAAAGCAGTGTTAGCTGGGTTAAAACATTGTGATATTACTGTTGCTTGTATGATTTTGCTTTAAATGTGTTTGTCGCTGTGTCTGATAGTACAACATCAGGACCAATGTGTTAACCCTTTCCATGAAATAACAGAGCTGTTAGGCTGATGAAATAACCAGAAGAAATGTAACCTCAAATAAGAATGTGACATAAAGCACCTGGTGTTCAGCAGAGTCAGTCAAAAGAGTGGAGAGAATGAAGTCCTGTCCAAAGATTGCTTTGTTTTTCTGAATAACTGAAAAAGGTCAACTTTAGTTTAAAATCTGCAGTGATGTGATGTGTGAACAGTATACACTCTTACAGATGCTCTTCACGTATGAAGTCAGATGAGTCAGCGCAACAATGCAAAATGTCCCGTATGCAATGCAAAAAGACAGTGTATGGCGTCAGTTATGAGTTGTCCAACAAGTACAAACCCCAATTCCAATGAAGTTGGGACATTGTGTAAAACGTAAACAAAAACAATACAATGACTTGCAAATCCTTTTTGACCTATATTTAATAGAATACACCACAAAGACAAGATATTTAATGTTCAAACTGATAAACTTCATTGTTTTTTGCAAATAATCACTATTTTGGGGTATTTTTACCACTGTTATATCACCTTTCTTTTTGACAACACTTAATAAGCATTTGGGAACTGAGGACACTAATTGTTGAAGCTTTGTGGGTGGAATTCTTTCCCATTTTTGCTTGATGTACGTCTTTAGTTGCTCAAAGGTCCGGGGTCTGCATTGTCATATTTTGCGCTACATAATGCACAACACATTTTCAATAGGAGACAGTTCTGAACTGCTGTCATGGCTCTGCTTCCTTAGTCATGTTTTTCTTGGTCCTGTAGCAGAGCCATGACAAAGTCTTTGGTTATGTGTGGAGAGAAACATATTGTTGTCCGTTTGACAATAATATATGTTCTCTCCAGTGTCTTGTCATTGGCCCCATTCCTCTCGTTCCCTCGTTATTGCTTGTTGATTAGTTAATGTCTCAAACCTGCCCCATGTCGTTATCCCTCGTTTGTCTTCCCTATATACCCTCTTGTTTCTTTGTCCTGGACTCGTGTATTCTGTCACGGACTGGCAGAAGAACCCAAGCGCAGGCAGGCAGTGAAGGGATTAACAGATATTTATTTGAACCAAAACAGAAACAAAACACCCACAATGGGGAAAAACTAAACTGAGAAAAAAGCAACAACCATAAAACAAAAACTTCCCACGAGGGGGCAAGACAAAAAAACCAAAGAACACTAAAAACAACTCACTTAACAAAACAGGTTAACGGACAGGACAAGGCAAGGCTGAGACGCGGGGTCAAAACGAAACACCAACAAAGTAAATCCATAGAACAGGTGAGCACAGTACACGCACAACCAACGTAGTACATACACACGCAATGACCGACACAGGACAATGACACATGAGGGTATTATATAGGGAAGACAGACAAAGGATAAGGACACGGGACAGGTGTGGGTAATTAAACACTCAGGGAAAGATAACGAGGAAACGAGAGGAATGGGGCCAATGACAAGACACTGGAGAGAACGTATATTATTGTCAAAAGGACAATAATATGTTTCTCTCCACACATAACCAAAAGCTTTGCCATGACTCTGCTACAGGACCAAGAAAAACATGACTAAGGAAGCAGAGCCATGACAACTGCAGGCAGGCCAGTCTAGTAACCACTAGACATATGCCCGGTTAACCGAAAATATATATCACGTGATTTATGCACAACTTGTGAGTGAAGTACGGTAAAATGCTGCTGCATCCGAAAGCCAGAGGGCGCTCTCGTGCAGAAACTCCAAACACGCACTGCAGAAGAAGACCATAACACACATAGTAGTAGGAAATGCCTAAGGACATGTTTTTATCACCGATCCTCAATCCTCCTCAGGTATTTTTATGATAATAAAGTATATTTATAATGATCATGTTTGACGGGTGTTGCTTTTTCAAATGCACATTATAAGCGACTCAAACTCGCACTGCTTTTAGATCGAACATCATTTCTACTGATCCCAGAGCCGTGCTTCACGGACAAGCTACGCATCAATAAAATAAACGATACCTTGCATTATCGCAGCCAGCTCGGTTTCAGCAGGATTTGGTGGTAACCGCGGTTAACCGGGCACATGTCTAGTGACCACACTCTTTTACCATGAAGCCACGCTGTTGTAACACGTGCAGAATGTGGCTTGGCATTGTCTTGTTGAAATAAGCAGGGACGTCCCTTGGATGGCAGCAAATTTTGCTCTAAAACCTGTATGCACCTTTCAGCATTAATGGTGCACTCACAAATGTGCAAGTTGCCCACTAACACACCCCCATACCATCAGAGATGCTGGCTTTTAAACTTTGCGCTAATAACAATCTGGATGGTCCTTTACCTTTTAGCCCGGAGGGCACGACGTCCATGATTTCCAAAAACAATTTGAAATGTGGACTCATCAGACCATAGCACACTTTGTCACTTTGCATCAGTCCATCTTCGATGAGCACAGGCTCCGAGAAACCGTTGGCGTTTCTGGGTGTTGTTGATGTATGGCTTTCGCTTTGCATGGTAGAGTTTTAACTTGCACTGTAAATGTTGGGACAAACTGTTTTAACTAACAATGGCTTTCCAAAGTATTCCTGAACCCATGTGGTAATATCCTTTACAGAATGATGTCTGTTTTTAATGCAGTGCCGCCCGAAGGATCGAAGGTCATTCATGGGCATTCAGTGTTGTTTTACGGCCTTGTCGCTCACGTACAGAGACTTCTCCATATTCTTGGAATCTTTTGATGATATTATGGAGTGTAGATGATGAAATACCTAAATTCCTTTCAACCTTAGGTTGAGAAATGTTGTTCTTAAACTGTTGGACTATTTGCTCATGCAGTTGTTCACAAAGTGGTGAACTGTGTCCCATCCTTGCTTGTGAATGACTGAGCCTTTTAGGATGCTCCTTTTATACCAACACCTAATTTGTTCACCTGTGGAATGTACCAAAAAGGTATTTTTTGAGAATTCCTCAATGTTACCAGTCTTTTGTTGCCCCTGTCCCAGCTCTTTTGGAACGTGTTGCAGGGATCAAATTAAAAATAAGGGAATAGTTTAAAAAACAATAAAGTTTATCAGTTTGAAAATTAAATATCTTGTCTTTGTGGTGTATTCTATTAAATATGGGTCAAAAAGTTTTTGCAAGTCATCGTAATCAGTTTTAATTTATGTTTTATAAAATGTCCCAACTTCATTGAATTGGGGTTTGTATATCTTTGTATATCTTAATTTTCTACATAATCCACTGTTCGGCACTGACACGGCAAAAAACAAGGTGATTACTGCGCCACCTTGTGGCTATTCACAAAATTCAGTACACTTGATTTCACAAACACATGACTGTACTCGTTCTCATAATGGAAAGCCATTCAGATTATACAACATTAGATGTTACATAATGATTAACTGCTGGCTACGAAATAAAAAAATAGAGAGTAAATGGAAAATATTAATACCTAAAGGGAATCAAAGATGTAATGACTTGGCTCAATGATTAAGGGGAAATATAATTTTGTTTAAAGCCCTTGTGGTTCAAGGGTCATTAAAAGACATACAAATCAGATTCGCTTAATAGGACTAGATGTCATAATCCCACTATTTCAGCACAGTTAAATTGCCCAAAATACAGTGTATACAGAAGTGAATGGGGTCCAGTGCTGTTCGGTTACCAACTTTCTTCAAAATATCTTATTTTGTGTTCTGCAGAAGAAAGTCATAAAGGTTTGACATGAGAAGAGTGCGAGTAAATGATGGCAGAATTTTCATGCAAAATCTTACACAAGCATTTTACACATACACTACACATTCAGGAGGCCTACACACTAACGGTAGCCTACTTGATGTAAGATGAGAGAAATTATACATACAGTAAACTCACTTTGCACTCCCTTTAAATCATGATTGTACAGTAATACAGCATACAGTAAACTCACTTTGCACTCCCTTTAAATCATGATTGTCGTACTTATTTGTACAAATTTTTAGTTACTGTATTTTACCAATAAAAAGTCAACATCAATATTTCCCAACCCTGTTCCTGAAGGCACACCAAACACACCCATTTCCCAACACTTCATAACCACATCTCAATCAACCTTTCCATCACAAATCACCTTTTCAAGAAATAAAGCAGCCAGATGAGGATGATAACAAAAACGTGCGCTGTTGTTGTGCCTACAGGAACCGGGTTAGGAAACACTGGACTGCATGTGTAAATGATGTTCAGAAGGTGTTGACAAGACCGAGACAATATTTCTTCTATGTTTTTAAAAATTATACATTCACAGCAAATTTAAATACAGTGTGTAACATTGCCCTGCATGTTTATCCCAGACCATATATGTTTATTGTGCTGCTACGGTAGGCCTTTAAAACACAGTTCACATCAGGGTTTCTTTTTTATGAGAAAACCATTTCAAATCTTGAAGTCCCTATTAATGAACTGGTCTGAATCAGATGATTTGAGGAGACATGAAGAAGAAACAGAACAGATGGGAGGGAGTGTTAAGAAACCCATAGAACAGTACATTTAACATGTAAGTTAAAATCAGGCTATGATCAGTTTAAATGTAATAAATAATAAAAATAAAAATTTGAATTACCTAGGCAGCAATTAGGCTATCACCTTTAACACACGCATAAAAGATCAGCAACTAACACCTGGAACATTTATATACACATATATACAAAAATAAATAAACACTTATTGCTTCATTTACTACTAATAGTGTCTACACTGTTTTACAATCCACAAAATATGACAACTGAACTTTCCATGCGTACGTTTGTCCAGACGCTAAGTAAAAAAAATCTGACATGTGACCGTGACGTCTCATATTTTACATCTGAATTCAATTAGGATTTTAGCCAGATGGCAGATGCTTAGTGAGTGGCAGAAATTGCACATTGTACACCTCATATATCGGAAGAGAGTGCATGCGAACACGGAAAAAGAGGACACGCACGCGACCACGCGCCACTCACACCAAACAAGTCAGGAAAGACAGAAGACGCGGAAGCTATGTTTGTCCACTAGTTAATCGATCACAGATACAGTCATTGTCACGATAGATAAAAAATTACAAACCGCCCAAGTAAAAACATTGTATGGGAAATGCTGATATTTCACTTTCAAGAGATACTCCACCCAAATCTGAATACTCTGTCATGAATACCTCCCCCTCAAGTTGTTCCAAACTTCTATAACTTTCTTTTTTCTGTTGAACACAAAGAAAAATATTTGGAAAAATGTTAGCAACTGACATTTCTGGGAAATCATTGACTACCATAGTAGAAAAAAATTAAATGGTAGTCAAAGGTGCCCTAGAACTGTTTGCTTTCCTAAATTCTTTTAAAAAAGATACATACATTTTCCTACTATGGTAGTCATTGATGTCCCAAAAATGTCAGTTCCTAACATTTATATATTTATATACAGGTTTAGAACAACTTGAGGGTGCGTAAATGATGACAGAATTTTCATTTTTGGGTGAACTATGCCTTTAATGTACGAAATCAATCGACATTTTATAAGCTCTTTTATGTTGACATTACACATTGTCCATCCAAACATAAAAATACTTTACATATAAATCGCTTTAAATACCAATGAGATCATGTCTGTAATCTGCTCAGTGGCAAATTTTTATCAGGCTCTCCTCATCCTGTTCCAGGCCAGCATGCCACACGCAGCTCAAATCATTGGCCGATAGTGATTGTAATGCGTTAGGTGAGGTGATTATAATTAGCCATCATAACGCCTCATCTCTCTCGTTGTCGGACATCAGGTCACCTGCAATGTCGCACAAAGGCGTTTGATGCCTGATTTGCTTTCTCTTCATCGAAAGCCTCAGACAATGGCCACATCGCTGACCCACCAATCAGGTCATGCAGATGATTCTTCAGACAGCTGCTTGTGCATGTACTTTTGTCCCTGCTCTGCGGCGAGACTGTCATAATGAACCCGTTTGTTCCGTATCACCACTCATTCTGAGACGTCCTGTCTATTTCATGGTCACCTCTGTTCCGGTGCGTTCTCTTTGAAGTGATGACAAAGTGATCGGTATGACAGCCCTCTCGTGCTCAGATTCAGATGCTCATGAGAAGTGTTATCATGCTTATTTTGTGAGCTTGTGTGTTTTGATATCCTTGTAATTTTACAGAATTTTACAGTTTTTTACAGATTTTTCACATATTTTGAAATACAGCCATAAACCGTCGAATTACAGAAAAATACTGCAAATTTACAAGAAAAATGAATAATGTAATTTGATTGGGAAAAATTCAATTTTTACGGTATATTTCTTAGTGCCCCAGCTGCTGGAAATTTTCATTTTTTATGGGATTTTTTAAGTCTATTTTTGAAATACAGTCAAAAACTTTCACATTACAGAAAAAGACAGCAAATTTACCAGAAAAAAAGAGAAGCATGTAATTTTACAGGAGAGATGTTACTTTCCAGAATATTCCTGTCACCCAAGCTGCCAGAAAATTTCATTTTTTCACAGTTTTTTTACGTTTTGCTTTTTACTTGCCCCCACTTAGCGTCTTTTTCATTTTTTCCTGTTTTTTATTTTCAATTTGTCTGTTCATATGTAATACCCATTTTCACATCCTTTGTGCTTTTACTTTCTTAGTAAAAAATTCTCATTTTGACTGATCCAAGGGTGAGCACTTTCAAATATGTTGACACTGACAAATCACACGGTGATGCTTTCACAAGGTTTAACCTTCTCTTGAAGATGAAAACGTTATTTACTCCTTTAACGTTATATAATCCTTTAACTGTTGCTTTTATCTAAAGCAGGGGTTATGCAAGTTTACATTCAAAGGTCCAAATATGAATTCTCATCAACGTCAAAAGATCCTGAATAATTTTGATTACAAAACGTCTCTGTTACGACTGTAACCTCTGTTCCTTGATGGAGGGAATGAGACGTTGTGTTGAGACAGAATGGGGTTTGAACTTGAGAACCTATCATCTCTGATTGTACTTTTAAAAGGCCAATGAACTTGGCAAATGGCATGCATGGCCATCTTGGGGCCGGTGCGCCAGAGTGGTGGCGTCCACGATCCAGTGTGCCCGCCAATCTCTGTTTGAAGACAGCTCTCACCTTCTGCTGTCCTCCAAAGCAGACAAAGAGCTGCTCAGAACTTCTGAAGCTCTGCGTGAGGTCCAAGTAGAGGGGCACTTCACGTAGTCGATACTGCTGTTGTCTCCTGCTGCAACTATTGCAACTCGCGCACCGCTTCGTGCCCTGTCTCGCTTGTCTGACCGTTCCCAAGAAGGCGGTTGCCTGGATCCTCAGTCACGCATTCGGAAACGGTACGTGATGATGATGAGATGTTGATCGCAGCATCGGAGGGCGATCTGCTGGCATCCGATCCCGATGATTCCTTGCAGCTCCCTCCCACGGGGGGTCGAGCTCAGGAAGAAGCGTATATAGAGATATTAACCATGCTTGCCCGGGCCGTCCAGCCGCGAGCGTTGGGGAAGAGGCGGTGCGGTGCAACCCCGGTTCCATTCTTCCTGGAAATGCATGAGGAACTGAGTAAGACCTGGAACGCCCCTTTTTCGGCTCGTTCAGTCAGTTCTGCCGCCCTTACTTCTCTCGATGGTGAGGCAGCTAGAGGCTATGTTGACGTGCCCCAGGTGGAGCGTGCGGTCGCGGTGCACCTGTGCCTGCAGACGGCGGCCACCTGGAGAGGTCGACCTAGACTCCCGTCCAAGGCATGTAGGACTTCGGCATCTCTGGTGTCGAAGGCCTACTCTGCTGCGGGCTAAGCTGCCTCCTCTCTCCACGCCATGGCCACCCTGCAGGTCCACCAGGCCAAGGCGTTGAAAGAGTTCCACGGGGGTAAGACCGACCCAGGGTTGTTGCAGGAACTCCGCACCGCCACCGACCTCGCCCTACGGGCACTCGTGGTCCAGGAGAGGCATCTCTTGCTCAACCTGGCGCAGATGAGTGACGCCGAGAAAGTTCGCTTTCTCGACGCACCCATCGCACAGGGTGGGCTGTTCGGCGACACTGTCGAGGACGTTTCACAACAGTTCTCAACAGTGAAGAAGCAGTTCCTGCCCCGTCTCAACATCAGCCAGGTCCCTCCGGGGGCCTAGCACCCACGTTCTCACAAAAAGAGTGTCCAATCTCTCTTGGTGTTTCTCACAGCCGCTCTCACCCTCTACACGACGGTGTTCGGCAACCTGATGTTGCGTCATGGCGAGACGCAATGTTGGACATACACTGCAGCCCTCAGCACTCTCAAATTGACTGTGCGTTGAGCTGGATCGCCAGGCAGGAAAACCAGCAGAGCCAATCTCCTCCCCAGGGGCCCCCCCACGGCGAGGGATCCGCACTGCCAGCCATCGAACCACCCCCCGGGGGATCGATGAAGCAGATCGTACCCTTAGTCCCCCTGTCTCGGTCCCTTGGAGCTTGGCTCGAGCTTCCCACACTGTCACGGTGGCTACGGGAAACGATCCGTCTCGACTACGTGATCCAATTCGCCAGACGCCCACCCAAGTTTCGGGGCATCCTCTCAACCTCAGTCTGGCAAAGGAAGCGATTGAGCTCGTCCCTCTAGCCGAGATGTCCAACAGGTTTTACAGCCCATACTTCATCGTCCCCAAAAAGGACAGGGGGTTGCGCCCCATTCTAGATCTGCTTACACTGAACAGGCACCTGCACAAGCTGCCATTCAGGATGTTCACGCAAAAGCGCAATCTATCAGATGTCAGGATTGGTTCATGGCAATCGACCTGAAGGAAGCTTACTTTCATGTCTCGATTCTCCCTCGTCATCGCCGGTTCCTACGGTTCGCTTTCGAGGGTCGGGCATATCAGTACAGAGTCCTCCCTTTCGGTCTGTCCCTGTCCCCACGAGTCTTAACGAAGATCGTGGAGGCCGCCCTCAATCCCCTCAGGGAGAGAGGTGTGCGGGTACTGAACTATCTCGACAACTGGCTCATCTTGGCACACTCGCGAGATCTGTTATGTACACACAGGGACCTAGTGCTTCGGCACCTAGATCAATTGGGACTACAGGTCAACCGAGAAAAGAGCAAGCTCTCCCCTGTGCAGAGCATCCTCTTTCTTGGTATGGAAATCGACTCTGTCTCCATGACAGCGCGACTGACTACAGAGCGCGCTCAGTCAGTGTTGAACTGCCTGAAACATTTCAAGCAGTCAGCGGTTCCCCTGAAACAATTTCAGAGGCTCCTGGGTCACATGGCATCCTCGGCGGGGGTGATACCCCTCGGGTTGATGCACATGAGACCGCTCCAACACTGGCTACAGAGTCGAGTTCCTTGGAGAGCGTGGCACACCGGCAGCAGGCGTATGGTCATCACGCCTCTCTGCCTATGCACCCCAACCCCTTGGTCTTCAATGATCTTTTTACAGATGGGGGTCCCTCTCGGGCAGGTTACGAGGCGCGTCGTGGTGATGACAGACACCTCCCTGCAGGGTTGGGGTGCAGTGTGCAATGGGCACGCAGTGTCGGGGCGTTGGATGGGCCCCCGCCTGCGCTGGCATATCAATTGCCTAGAGTTGATGCCTTGCGCAGTCCAGCTCATTTGGGTGCAGTTCGGGCAGTCCCAGGTAGACCTGTTCCCCTCCCTGGACACCACCCATTGCCTGCCTTGGTACTCCCTGAGCGAGGCTCCCCTCGGCACGGATGCTCTAGCGCACAGCTGGCTGCGGGACAAGCGGAAGTATGCCTTCCCCCCAGTGAGCCTCATTGCACAGATCCTGTGCAAGGTCAGGGAAGAGGAGCATCAAGTGTTACTAGTTGCGCCGTACTGGCCCAACCAGACTTGGTTCTCGGAGCTAATGCTCTTGACGACAACTCCCCCTGGCCGATTCCCCTGACGGAGGACCTGCTCTCTCAGGGGAAGGGCACGTTATGGCATCCCAGGCCAGACCTCTGGAACCTCCATGTCTGGCCCCTGGACGGGATGAGGAGATCCTGAGTGGCCTACCCCCCGGCGGTGGTGGAGACCATCACTCAGGATAGGGCCCCGGCCACTAGGCAGCTATACGCCTATAAGTGGCGCCTCTTCTTGTCCTGGTGCTCTTCTCGAAGAGAAGACCCATGGAGTTGTTCGGTTGGGAATGTGCTGTCCTTCCTACAAGAGAGAATTGAGACTAACCTCTACCCTTCCACACTGAAAGTGTATGTAGCCGCCATTGCCGCTCATCTCGACCCAGTTACTGGAAAGTCTCTGGGACAGCACGACCTGGTCATCAGGTTCCTAAGGGGCGTGAGAAGGCGGAATCCGCCTCGTCCGCGCTCCGTACCCTCTTGGGACCTTGGCCCCTCGGAGATGCCGCTCTTCCTCATCTCACGATGAAGACGGTTCTCCTGATGGTGCTCGCCTCCATCAAGAGGGTAGGGGACCTGCAAGCATTCTCCGTGTCCCCTGATTGCCTAGAATTCGGGCCCGGTGATTCTCACGTGATCCTGAGACCCCGGCCTGGCTACGTGCCCAAAGTTTCCACCACTCCCTTTCGGGACCAGGTGGTGAACTTGCAGGCAGTCCCCACCGGGGAGGAAGACCCAACCCCATCCGTGTTGTGTCCAGTACGCGCACTGCGCCTCTACTTGGACGTCACGCAGAGCTTCAGGGGCTCTGATCAGCTCTTTGTCTGTTTTGGGGGTCAGCAGAAGGGTAGGGCTGTCTCCAAACAGAGATTGGCTCACTGGATTGTGGACGGTGTCACGACGGCGTACCGATCCCAAGATCGCCCGTGCCCACTGGCAGTGAGAGCTCACTCCACCCGGGGTGTAGCCTCCTCCTGGGCAGACATTTGCAGAGCTGCGGGTTGGGCTACGCCCAACACCTTCGCGAAGTTCTACAACCTCCGCGTAGAACCGGTATCAGCCTGCATCGTGCATGGCAACATGTAGGACTGGCAGCCGGAAGGGCGTACGCCTGCGAAAGCACCTTCCCCCCTTCCTATAGGTGGGTCAGCATGCTATTTTAGCCTCCCTTCTTCCCCCACTGGGTGAAGAACAGGCATTCCATCCATCACTAAGCAAACACCTCCTGCGGGCGGGCTGGACAGAGCAGCCCTGCCCCTTAGGCCGGGCACCAACTTATTATCCACAACATAGCCACAACATAGCTCTAACTGGACCTAGTGCTACCCCCCCAATCGGGCGGTTCCATCTGATGTATTCTCATGATTGGTTCCCACCTTGGTAATCCATGACCTCCCCTAGGTGGACCTTCACCTTGCGGTTAACTCCTTCAGTCCGCACATTTCTCCCATGAGTTCTCCCCTAAACGGCGAGACCATGTTGGTATCTCCACTAAACTCCGCCCTATGGTAGGAAGTGGTCTCTGTAGCGCGTCCCCCATTTGAGGAAGTAGCGCTTATCCAGTGGCCTTACAGTACCGGGCAGCTTCTCGCTGTCAGAGAAACAAGGCCGTCGCCTGTGAGGGCCGAAGGCAGGGGCTTCCCACCTTTCCAAAATCTCTGGGACCCCCTACCCATCCACTGGTAGGTTACAATTTCGCGGTAGCGCTCACGTCTGACACGCCCAGGCCAGTCACCGTCGCTTCGCTAGAGATTGTGACGCGGCACAGCACCATGGCGTTTTCCATAGGAACCCCATCTGTCGGTTCGACACAACGTCGAGAGAGCGACAGAAAGGGAACGTCTTGGTTACGGATGTAACCTCAGTTCCCTGATGGAGGGAACGAGACTTTGTGTCCTTTATGCCACAACGCGTGCCGCCCGCTGCAGCAGTCGTGAGAGGCTCTCTGGCTCCTCAGCCCAAAGGTGGATGAATGCAGCACGCCATCTACCTTTTATACCTGAATATCCGGGGTTGGAGTCCGGCATGCAAATTTCATTTGCCAATTTCATTGGCCTTTTCTAAACTAGTCAGAAGCTGAGGGAACTGAGGTTACATCCGTAACCAAGATGTTTTACGAGACAAATGAGATATTATAATAATTAGTCTCTATTTGTGCACATGTAAGTACATACTGTCACCGGACTATACTTTTTTAAATAAATATTTAATCAGTTGAGCCCAGTCGAATAAAAAGTTAACATCTAATGTTTTATCAGGCCATTTATTTTATATTCTGATACCCACAGTATGTATTAAACATAGAAAGGCCTGTTAACTGAGAAAATGTGTTGTTGTCTCTGGTGCTAAAGCAAAGTCCTATGGTCTATTTTACTATTTAAAAAAAACTACTGACAACAAAATGTAACAACTGAAATGAATTTATCATGAGCAGAAGTACTTACAAAGTTACTAAAAAAGTATAGCCTTTCCATGACATTCACACTAGAACTGATTCTAAATAATCTTTCCTATTAAAACATGATTCATTAGAAAAATGCTCTTAATATGCTGATTATTAATGCTATTAATATTATTATCATTAATGCTAAATGTAGATACAAGACGTTATATAATCTGTCACAAACCATAGCAAACTGTAATCTGACTGACAGCTAAAAATTATTAATAATTATTTTAATATTTATTAGGCTACTGCTGCATATTTGTGTACTCAAGCGTTAGAGTAAAAGTGTCCATTCAGGGCATGCGTCTTTTCTGTACATAGACTCGGAGCAGGAGAGCGAATGTTGCCATTTTCACCACCCTGGGAGCATTTAAAAACGCAAATATTTTTATCTGCATTTCAGGTGGTTGATGTTACATATTTTCTGACACACACTCTCTGTCCGCTGATTGGAGTGTGATTACCTGTGTACAGTAACTTGACCTTCAGGGGGGGTGGGGTGCCCCCTAAGGTAATGGTAGGGAAAACACTGGTGTTGTCAACGTTTACAAGCTCTTTTAATATTTTTATTGGTAAAACATTTTCAAAACCCACAGACAAACATTAATGATGACAAAAAAATCATGTAAAATGTAGATCTACGGTTTCAGTCCAAAAGCGAAAATATGTGCCTAAAAAACAGATGACAGATATCACCAAATTGCCGGAAGTTAAATCTTAATTCCAACCACACTGATTTCTTGCTTTTTGAAGACATTTCACCATTTGTTCAAGTGGAGATGAAATATATAATATAACGAAAAAGAAGTGATGAAATGTGTTGTAAATGAAAAAAGTCTACTTGAATTTTTTTAATGACCTGTAGGCATAAAAATCATTAAAGCCATTATAGAGCCTGTAGGTACATCATATCATCTAGGTTATACACCAAGTCCATAGAGAGATAAAGTTGTGTCTTAAAAAGCGCACCCACCAGACTTTAATGTCTCCACATTGGAATTAGTTGAAATTTAGTCGTGAAAATCATTTTTGTTTGAAGCTCTTAATTGTGCTTATCAAAAATGGAAATAAATAATTTCAAAAGCATTTTGTTGCCTTGGAATTATAAGGTTCTATCTAACATTTTTGTCAAAATTGTGTCATTCACATATCCTTATTCTGTGACAATTTATTTACGTAATGTGATGTTTTTTACGTTGTGTACATTTTGGGACTTTTTTTAGAAAACAAAAAGGTTTTATAAAGTCAAAATGCAAAAACTTTGAAGCTCAATATCTCAAAACTTCTTAAAATACAGATAGAGCCTTATAATTCCAAGGCCACAATTTCTGATAGATCCTTGTCATTTATCAAATTATATGAGATTTAGTCAAGGTACCAATGTATTAAAATGCGTGGTAAAGCTCTTATATTTACACAAAACACAGTTTAATACCCCCCGAAAAAAACAGGGTTAATTGTTTCACATGAAGCAGCAGGGATGAATAAAATTTTCAGGTTAAACATTAAACATGTATAAACAGTTCTGTTTGTAAACTTGTGCTGTGTTATACAAGGAATTGTGCTGCACTAAATTTGTACTGAATATGAACATACAGAAGTGAACTGAATGTAAACAATTGTTCTAAAAAGTGAATGTTGGAAAAACTGACAGTTTGTTACTTTTTTCTGTCATTAAAATAGTTCCAAAAGAAACCATAGCAGAATCATAGCATAATGTAATGAACTCAGACAAGCAGAGTTATACAGCGAAACATTCTAGTGCTGTTATACAAAATAACACTCTTGGAGCACAGACTGTCCACATTACACATGAAGTTACAATGGATGTTCTGTAGAACAGAGAGAATTGTCAAATGATCCCTCTCATGATCACTAAAAGAGAGACATTATTAATAATTGTTCGCATTTTGGATTACATACACTAGCCTCTAAGAACAATCTCCCACAAATTCTCTTTGGTAAACCGACGGCCCACTCTCACTGTAACAAACTTTACAGCTCATTTCACTCTGAATACTCAAGTTGACTTAATGAACTCTAGAATTGCACATCTCTGAGGAAAAATTGAGAGAGTGAGGGGAAGAGAGAGGAAGTAGGGAGAGAAATGAGGAAATTGGTAGAATAATAGGATAATGAGGAACACAGTATGTTCAGCTTGAATACATTAGCATGGTAGATCAGGCTTGGTGTCTGCTAAAGAAAATGAGCCCAGCTACTAAGGATGTAGCAATATCGAAATCTCGCTGTATGGAAATACCTCGGTATAAAGTCTATGGTACAGTATTTATTGCAATATTTAAAATGACAAATGATGACTTGGAAACGTGCCACAAGCATCCTCTTTTCTTCATCCTCTAATCATAACTGTTGCTTAGAGGTATGAGTCATAGCATGAGATGGCTCAAATGACCTAAAAATCCCTTTTATAAAATAAAATAATTGCACCAGATGGACCTTGCTAAAGGTAACATCTATTTTTTTTTAACATTCTCTATGTTAGGCCCGGAAGACATATCGTTTCATACAGTCATGTGACCATGATAATATTGAGACAATTTTGCTATTGCAGTAACACATAGCCGTGTGAAGAAGAAACCGTAATCTATGTGAGGGTGGAGATAGCACAGGTAATGTTTAATATATATGTAAAAATTCACAAAATCGACTGTAGTGCCTGTGTCATGGTTCTGCCCCATCTTGTCTTGCTTTTCTTGATTTAGTGGCAGACTCATGACAGAACCTCTTGTTTTGTGTGGAGAAAGAGACATGTTATTGTGATCATGACATAACATGCGCTCTCTCCGGTCTCGTCTATGGCCCCGCCCCTCTCGTTCTCGCGTTTAGCTTCCTGCCTGTGTCTCATTACCCACACATGCCCATTGTTATCTCTCTTGTTAGTTACCTTATTTAATACCCTTGTGTCTGCTGTCCTGTGCTCGTTTGTACCGCTGCCTGCAATTGGGTTCTTTCCCGAACAAATCCCTGACAGCCTGTGTGGCCAGACATAATGCTTACATGTTTGTATTGAAATAATAATAATAATAGGCTATTGTCCTGTCCAGACTGGACTATTGCAATGCCATTGCAATGCTCTAGTGGCTGGTCTTCCAGCTTGTACAACCAGACCTCTTCAGATGATCCAGAACGCAGCGGCAAGAGTGGTCTTCAACGAGTCGAAGAGATGTCACTTGTGGCATGTCACTGCTCTCTTCGTTAGGTTGCACTGGCTTCGTTAGGTTGCACTGTAGTCGCTCGTATCCAATTCACATCTCTGTTCTTGGCCTAAGACCACCACTGGTTCGGCAACCCCATATCTTCACTTGCTAATTCAGACTTATTTAACCGCCCGATCCCTGCGCTCTGCAATCACACAACGTCTTGTGGTGCCATCCCACAAAGGGAAAAAATCACTCTCACGCACTTTCTCCGGATGTGTTCCACGACTCTGGAATGATCTACCTCTTGCCACAAGATCAGCGGATTCTGTCTTTGAGAATCGGCTAAAAACACATCTCTTCCGTCAACATCTGACCCATTAGTACAGTCTTCTACTTATTTTCTACTTTCCTACCCCCCCAAAATTTAATAAATTATTCTTTGCTTCATATACTGTGGTAGGATAACTGAGACCAGTTTTACTGCACCTATGCATTGTTGTTCTTTTGTTGCACAAATTGCTTCTATTGTTGTCCTCTACTTTGTAAGTCGCTGGATAAAAGCATCTGTTAAATGACTAAATGTAAACGCAATAATGGTTGTTGTTATTAGTGATGCTTTTGAAAAAAGCTCACTATTATTATTCGAACATACTTGTTAGTGATGCTTTGAAAAAGCATGCGATAAGGGGGCGAAAAACCACCCGAAAAATCCCATTGACTTAACATTGCGCCCAACTTTGAGGGATCGTAGCTCCAAGCGACGATATCGTAGAAACATGAAAATAATACAAGATTTGAAGGGGTTATCAGGCTCTATAGGAACATCACTCACAATGGGGTGTAAGTTGCACCCCTGGGGTGTGAGAGCCTCCCAAAATTTCTGTATACTTATAATGTGGCCCATAGACTCCCATTCAAAACCTAGATACCTATATATTCACTCGTTATTTTTTCGCATTTGACCCATGAATGAATACATCTAATCGAGTGGCCCATTGAGGAATGGTGTGTGATGACTTTTGGAAGTGATCGGGTGAGACGGGAGCGATGGGGGGCGAATAAAAACCCGAAAAATCCCATTGACTTAACATTGCGCCCAACTTTGACGGGTTGTAGCTCCGAGTGAGGATATCATAGAAACATGATAATAATACACGATTTGAAGAGGCTATCGGGCTCTGTAAGAACATACATCACAATGGGGTGTAAGTTGCACCCCTGGGGTGTAAGAGCTACCCAAAATTTCCCATCGACAGGAAGCATGCCCATATAAGGCATGTGTTGAATATCTTCGCAATACAACCACTTAGAGACAAGGGGGTGGGGTCATTTGACTCAGGCTACCAATCAGTGTCACGTGATCATTATGAAGCTATGAAGCCACGCCCATAGCAACCATTTACAGCAACCTAGCAACCGTTCCCATAGACTCCCATTATAAAAAGTCCAGGTGGATATCTTTGGAACACAGTGTCCTTGAAACAAGGGGGTGGGCTCATTTTACTCAGGCAACCAATCAGTGGCCCAGGAAGTTCATTAAGCTACGAAGACATGCGGGTTGGATCATTTCACTCATAGGTTAGAGTATTATCAAGTGCAGATGCCAAGCCACGCCCATAGCAACCAAACAGGTTAGCCTACCAACCATTTAGCAACACCTATATCTCTGCATCAGAACATCGTAGAGACACGGGGGTTAGTTTGTTTCACTCATAGGTTGGAGTATTATCAAGTGCAGATGCCAAGCCATGCCCATAGCAACCAAACACATTAGCCTAGCAACTGTTTAGCAAGACCTTTAACTCTGTATCAGAACATCTTAGACTCGTGGGGGTTGGTTAGATTCATTAGTACTTAAAGTGTCATCACCCTAGTGCCGAGTTCCGCGGTTTGCCACGAAAGCATCACTCACAGTTTCTTTAGAAAATGTACTATCTAGTTCTTTATAATTCTTGTTCCGCCACTTTTTCGGCTCGCTACTTATCCTGCAGCTTTTGTCGTAGACCCATGAATGAGGGCTCAAATCGAGGGCTCAAATCGAGCCTTCAGAAAATGTACTTATCTAGTTGTGTTTATTGTTATATTTTAACTAACATTTTGTGTTAAACATGTTTTTTCAAGAAGAAAATACATATCAGGACTACTTATTGTTTAATAATGTGACATTTATAATTTACATAAAATTTACTCAGGACCAAATGAAGCTTTTGAAAGATACTTTAAAAGTAGAAAGTTATGTAATGTATAAGGAAAGTTCATCCAGATGGTTATTATAAAGAACTGATATTTGAAATATTTTATTAGTTATTTGTAACAGATGAAGTTATTTACCAATAATGATCAAAGAGAGAGAGGAGTGATACATTATACATCTATATGTTTAATGTATTACTCCACTCTCTCTATGACCCACACAGTACCCAGATGAATGGTGGCTTATCAGTTTTAGCAGTTGTTCACATACCTCTGAATGACACGACTGACCAATCAGAAATAGGTATTCCAGAAAACTGCCATAACTTTTTTAAACTATAAGAGATACTCAAATACATACTGTATTTAAGGACACTTAAAGGGATAGTTCACCCAAAAATTGACGTTCATGTTGATCAAAGCCTGTATATGACTCCTCCTCCTGTGTAACAGAAAGATATATGTCTTTTTGTCTGTACAATCAATGCCAATGTTGTTTATCAAAATATCTTTTTTTTATGTTCATCAGAAGAAGGAAACTCATAGAGCTTTAAAATGACTATGGGCACAAGTGAATGATTTTTGGGTGAACTGTTCCTTTAATTCATTTAAAACTGTTGGAGTATATTGTAGCATTGATTTAATTTACATTTAATAGAGAAATGTTGTTATAGCACAAATGCCGTAAGCATTCATTTCTACCTGCCTTTGCTGATTATAAAACAACAGCATAATTAGACCACAATGGGAGAAAGCCCAGAATCTGAGAAATGCTTTTATTGCACTGAGCTGTTTATTGCATTGCACAATGTTTACTGGGTGTGTTAAGTAGGCTTGAATAAACACCCATATTTATTTATTTATTGTAATTCAAACTTTAATTGTTGATCTCTGATAAAGTGTAACCTAAACATAAAACCCTAATCTAACCCTAAAGTCTATATCTAACCCCAGTTTTGTGCAATTACTCTTGTGAGTGTGTGTGGGCAATATGTTTCATGTCTTCTAAACTAGGGGTAGCACAAAACTTATTCAGTGTTTGTGATGTCCCTAAGCAGTCTGTATTGTTTGGCGATGAGACGGCCAATTTTCTCAAACAACGATGTTGCCCCGGCCTCATTCTCTGAGAAAACAGCCGTTTTGATGCATACTGTATTTCTTTATTTGTTTCTCTGGTCTTTTGTGCGTGAATGTATGTTTCAGAGGGAGAAACTGGGCTTTGTTGTGACAGTCTTTTTCATTTGCGTCCCACCAGAATCCACAGCCGTCATAGCAGGCTCCTGGGATATTTGTTTTTACCCCTGTTTGTTATGCAGATCATTCAACAGCCGTGCACTTCTCTCTTACAGCACCTGCGTGCTAAAACAAGCCATTATATTTCTAGCTTGTGCTCTCCATTTTCTTCATTGTTGTTTTTTTATTCTTGCCCTGTTTTATTCTTTCTTTATTTAAGCTTAAAAATTTTAAAACAGACCGATATTATGTTTAAGTTTAATTAATAGTACCAGATGCAATTTGATACTTAAAATGATGAAATTATGCTAAAATGCTGTAGGTCTGGTACAAATGTTACTAGAATGTTATTTGAGTTTGCTGACAGCATTGAATCATGCTGTGATTTACATCTATTAAAAATAAATAAGGTCATTGCAGGTGGTAACCGAGCACCAACCTTCCGGTCTCTCTCGTGAAACAAACACGAATTAAACTGCAATTCATTGACTGGCCGCTAGAGACTGGCTCCAAAACAAAGCAGAATCTCATTAAGCCCCATGTTAAAATGCCCAACTTTATAGCAGAAAAAAACATGTTTACAGCCTGATGCAAAAAAATATTTTGGTCTAAATAGCTAATTTTGCCCTTCATGACAACTGTGAAGGGGTGAATTTTTTTATAACTCATCCGTTTAAATTATATTAAGCCTTAAAATTATGCATAATTAAGGGCGTGGTCACTTGAGTGACAGGTGGTTTAACTAACCAGGCACCTCAGCTCCACCCACATCCTGCCTTTTTGCCCATTTTCGATTAACTGGGAGTGGCGACGGCAGTCTCCGCCCATTTTAGCCTTCAGAATGCGTTACTGTAGTTTGATTACTTTTTTGGTTACGGAGTAATTTAATGCGTTATAATTCCTAAAATGGTAATTAGATTATAGTTCCAAGCCCAGGTAACTATACGTTACAGCTGCGTTACATCGTTTTATCATTTAAATTGTAAAAGCGAAATAGCTTTTTCTAAATCTGTATGCTTGCCTTTCACACCCGCGACGTCATCAAACTGAAACGCGCCTGTGCGGAAAGTACTACCAAAGCCACTCCATGGAAAGCCTGCCACCTTAAGCTAAAAACTCGTAACGGCCAATGCTATCGCCACGCAGAATGCAGGCAAGGAGACTAGACATCGGATATGATTGGCATGAGGTGCCTCTCGTGATCGATGTTAGCCTTTATGCTCCAATTGTAAGTATTACAGACCCATGCATCTCCCTATCATAAGACAATCTTTGATACTACCAGCGAAAACAAACTCAGCATGGAGAGTGAAACGTATGCATCGCTGCCAGCGGTTTGTTTGTATCCCTGCACTTACACTTCGCTCTAATATTAGTGTATTTTATTATCGTTACTTATCATTGTCTTTGCTAACTTATCCTGATATCTCAGTAACCCTGTTCTTGTTATTTACTTGAAGATTCTAAACCAAAATTGATAGTTAACTTAACGCCGTTAGCATAGCAATAGCATGTTAGCTTGCTTTCTGTTTACACTGTGGAATATCATCTCGCCTCTGGTTTGTCTTGTGTGCTAACTGTTTTTTTTTTAAGCGAGTATACTACGATTCATCAAGCAACCTTGGTAAGTTGAAATTGCACTTCAAACCCGGTGAGTTATGTCTTCTATTCCTATTATTGTTACTTGCGCCTCATGTCATATGTTTAATTTAGCCTTCTCTGTCGGCATGCAAGGGTTTTATATGCGATAAATGCAGGGAAATAGTTAGGCTGACAGAGAAGATCTTAGAATTAGAGTCTCGCATCCAATCTTTATCTGAGGATAGTAAGAGTGTAACGACCATAGAAAACGCTTTGGATGCGAGCAACATTAGCGCACACAGCTCGGTTCCGGTTGAAAATCCCCCGCAGCTGGGAAACTTCGTGACTGTGAGACGGCGCAGTCGCAGGCAGGGGCGGATTTAGTGATTTGGGGGCCCTAGGCAAATCCATGTATGGGGACCCCAACTATGCACCATTTTACTTTACTGCAACCCTTATTTTTCTTCCTCCTCAAAGCACACAACATTTCAACCCCAGTCAAAGTGACAGGGGAAAACGTCTTGGTTACGGATGTAACGTCTTGGTTACGGATGTAACCTCGGTTCCCTGATGGAGGGAATGAGATGTTGTGTCGAACTGACAGAATGGGGTTTGTCTTGAGAACCTATCATCTTCTGAGTATTTAGAAAAGTCCAATGAAAATTGGCGAATGAAATTTGCATGCCGGACTCCTCCCCGGATGTCCGGGTATAAGAGGGAAGCCGGCGTGCTCATTCATTCACCTTTGGTCTGAGGAGCCTTAAGCATCCTCCCCCGACCGCTGGGTTTGGGCAGCCAGTGTTGTGGCATGAGGGACACAACGTCTCGTTCCCTCCATCAGGGAACCGAGGTTACATCTGTAGCCAAGACCTTCCCTTTCTGTCGGTCTCTCGACGTTGTGTCGAACCGACAGAATGGGGTTCCTATGTAAGACGCCACAGCACTGAGCCGTGTCACAATCTCTAGCGGAGCGACGTTGACTGGCCTGGGCGAGTCAGACGAAGACGCTAACGCGAAATTATGACCATCCAGTGGAGAGGAAGGGGGACCCAGAGCTTTACCACAAAGTTGGAAAGCCCCTGCCACCGGCCGTCACGGGCGGAGGCCTAGTTCTCTAAATGGCGAGAAGCCGCCCGGCACCGTAAGGGCCACTGGGTAAGCATTATTCCCCCCGGGGGAAAAACGCTGCAGAGACCACTACCTACCGTAGGGAGGAATTAGTGGAGACACCACATGGTCTCACCATCAGGGGAGAACTCATGGGAAAATGTGCGGACTGCAGGAGTTAACCGCAAGGTGGGAGTCCACCTAGGGAGGTCATGGGTTGCCGAGGTGGGAACCATTCATGAGGATACATCAGACGGAACAGCCCACGGAGGGGGGGTTACCACGTCTGGAGCACTAGGTCCGGATAGAGCTATGTGGGAGGATAACTCAACTGTTCCCCGGCCTAAGGGGGCAGGGCTGCTCTGCCCAGCCTGCCCCGAGGAAGGTGCTAGTGATGGATAAAATGCCTGTTCTTTACCCAGTGGTGGAAAGAAGGGAGGCGTAATAGCCGCTGATCCCCCTAAGGAAGGGGGAAGGGCTTTCGCAGGCGTACGCCCTACCGGCTGCCGGTCCTACACCTTGCCAGGATGTGGGCTGACACCGGTTCCGCGCGTAGGTATTAGAACCTCATGGAGTTGTTGGGCATAGCCCAACCCGCAGCTCTGCAGATGTCTGCTAGAGAGGTGCCCTGAGCCAGTGCCCATGAGGAGTGACCTCACTCCCAACGGGCAGGGGCGAATTGAGATCGGTATGCCCAAACGAGGGCATCCACAATCCAGTGCGCCAGCCTCTGTTTGGAGACAGCCCTCCCTTCTGCTGACCTCCGAACAGACAAAGAGCTGTTCAGAGCATCTGGGCTCTGCGTGCGGTCCAAGTAGAGGTGCAGTGCGTGTACTGGACACAACACGGAAAGGTTGGGTCTTCCTCCCCAGTGGGGAGCACCTGCAGGTTCACCACCTGGTCTCTCGGAAGAGTGGTGGGAACTTTGAGCACGTAGCCGGGGCGGGGTCTCAAGATAACGTGAGAATCCCGGCCCCGAGTTCTAGGCAATCTGTGGACATGGAGGGCTTGCAGATCCCCTACCCTCTTGGAGGTGAGCGCCATCAGGAAAGCCGTCTTTATCAAGACTGAGAAAGAGTGGCAACCCCGAGAGGCTCGAAGGGGGCGGGGCCTCTTGAGGCCTGCCACCTAGGTCGCAAGAGGATACGGAGCGCGGATAAGGTGGTCACCCTCTCGCGCCCCTTAGGAACCTAATGACCAGGTCGTGCTGTCCAGCACTTGGGTCATGATGAGCGGCCGTAGCGGCTACATACATTCCCAGTGTGGAGGGGGAGAGGTTACTCCCCAGTCTCTCTTGAGGAAGGGACAGCTCGTACCGGACCGAGCAACTCCGCGGGTCTTCTCGCAGAGAAGCCAAGACGAGAAGAGGCGCCACCTATGGGCGTATAGCCGCCCAGTGGCCGAAGCCCTAGCCTGAGTGACGTCCCAACCAGACCGGGGGTGGGTCACTCAGGATCTCCTCTTCCCGTCCAGACATGGAGACCAGGTTCTGCCTGGGATGCCGTAACGTGCCCCTTCCCCTGGGAAAGCAATTCGCCAGGGGGAGCGGCCAGGGGGGAGTTGTTGCCAGAGCCTTAGCTCCGAGAACCAAGTCCTGGTTAGGCCAAAGGGGCGTAACTAGTACCACTTGATGCTCCTCTTCCCTGGCCTTGCACAGGACCTGTGCAATGAGGCTCACTGGGGGAAGCGTACTTCCGCTTGACCCGCGGCCAGCTGTGCACAAGGGCATCCGTGCCAAGGGTTGCCTCGGACAGGGAATACCAAAGTGGACAATGGGTGGAGTCCGGGGATGCAATAGGACCACCTGTGCCTGGCCGAACTGCTCCCAAATGAGCCGGCTGCGCGGGGATGGAGTCGCCACTCTCCGCGAGGCGTTGACTGACGAGAGAGCACATCGGCTGTCTGGTTCAGGACGCCTGGGATGTGTGTGGCTCGCAGGGAACTGATCACCTGCTGACTCCAGAGGAGGAAACGCCGGGCGAGTCATGTTAGCTGCCGTGAGCGAATGCCACCAATGATATACGCCACAGCAGCTGTGCTGTCCGACCGGACCAGCACGTGCTTGCCCTGCACGAGAGGTAGTAGCCTCCACAATGCAAGTAGCACAACCAGCAACTCTAGGCAGTTGAATGCCAACGCAGGCGGGGGCCCGTCCTACGGGCTTGGTCGCCCGTAGAGCGAGGTCGGTGGCGGCGCGGAGTTCCTGCATAAGCGCTGGGTTGGTCTTACCCTCGTGGAGCTCTCTCAACGCCCTGGCCTGGCAGGAGCCATAGCGTGGAGAGAGGAGGCAGCTTGGTCCGCTGCAATGTAAGCTCTCGACACCAGAGATGCCGAGACCCCACATGCTTTGGACGGGAGTCTAGGTCGAGCCCCCCCGCAGGTGGCTGCCGCCTATGGGCACGAGTGCACTGCAGCGGCATACTCCACCTGGGGGAGAACGACGTATCCTCCAGCTGTCTCAACCTTGAGGGAAGAGAGGGTGACAGAACTTTGTTTGACGTGAAACGTGCCGGAAAGGGGGCGTTCCAGGTCTTACTAAGTTCCTCATGCACTTCCGGTAAACACGGCACTGGGGGCGGGCGCGGCTTGGAGACGCGCTCAAACCCGAGGAGCCATGTAGCCAGCCGCGAGCGCCGGGAGAGGCAATGCGGGCATTGCAACCCAACACTCACTGCCGCCCGGGAAAGCATGGCAGACATTTCGACGTCCGCTTCTTCCTGGGCTCGACCCCCCGAGGGAGGGAGCCCGAGGAATCGTCGGATGGCAGTACGTCACCCCCCGATGCTGCAAGAGACATCTCATCATCACGCATTGTGTCCGAATACGTGATTGAGGAATAAGACGGCGGACCGTCTCCTGGGGAATGGTCAGATGAGCGAGACGAGGTGCGAACGGCCCGTGAGCCAGTGGCTGGCGGATTATCGCTCACAGTAATCCTCATATCACCCTCGCTGCTTGCCGTAGCGGACGGCAGGGCCGTAGTCCTGCCGCCACAAAACGGGGAGCAAACGAGGTGGTAGCAGAGTCCCATGGGAACACAAGGGGAAATCGCTGCAGGAAGGGACAGTCCGCTGCACCACGTCGTAGAACCGGCAGTCTTGTAGTTGCTATCTTGTAGCGAAGTGTGTTGATCATGAGCGAAGGCTCCGAAGAACAAAAGGTGAATGAATGAGGCACGCCGTCTCCCTTTTATACCCGGATATCCGGGGGCGGAGTCCGGCATGCAAATTTCATTCGCCAATTTCATTGACCTTTTATAAGAAGTCGGAAACGATTGGTTCTCAGGGACAAACCCCATCTGTCGGCTCGACACAACGTTGAGAGACCGACAGAAAGGGAACTAAGGTTAACAACCTTTCATGCATTTAAATGTGACCAAATTTTTGTATTAGTGCGTATAGTATGAATTGTTAGCACTGTACTGACGTTATTATATTATGTCTTTATGTGCCCATCGATCTGTGCAGCGGAGTCATACAACCTTTCTACCCTTGAACTGGCCCTCTCCTACCAAGCGCACAGCGCTCTTTGTTTGACAGATGTTTTGGTCGTCAGTCATTATAACTGTTGTCGGTGTTCATGGAGAAATACTCACCGGCACATTATCATTGCTCGTGGCCGGGAGAGTGCTGTGTCTGGTGGGAGAGAGAGGCGCTGCTGCTGCAGGAGCAGCTGTGGAGTTTGTGTTGGGGAAAAGCAGAGACTTTGGCAACAATCTTTTGTAAATCGTCTTTTTTCTTCTGCGCTGGTGTAGCTGCGTTCTTTGTTGTTTTATTTCCCTGCGACTTTTACTTTGTTTTGCAGCTAACGTACCACACAATGACACTCTCGCTGTGGGCAGTTCTACTAATTCCGCCGCTGCGTTCTTTCTCTAGCTGGTGTCAAACTCGTCTCACGCATATATGGTGCTAATGGAATGGTCCACTCTAATCTATAATGGGGGGAGTGCCTTCATACAGATGTAATAACGCAAAACGTTAAGAGGGATATCCCGACTATTTTGATGATTACATGGGGCTCTACGTGGCTGCTGACATGTCTTATTGTTTAAGTCCACCCCTTCCTTTTGGGGGCCCCTGGTAGCTCGGGGCCCCAGGCGATTGCCTACCTTTGCCTAATGGTAAGTCCGCCCATCTCTCCTCCGTGAGAGATACGAGGCCGGTGTGACTCCCAGCTCACACCCATTATCAATCAAACTCACTTCCTCCTCCCACGGCTCTCGTCACGCCTCCTTCGTCACACTCCTCTACGCTTAAAGAAGATTAAAAATGGCAGTCCCACACCGTGGTATAATGAACACACTCAGGCTCTAAATAAAGTGGCCCGAAAAATGGAGCGCATCTTTAAGAAAACTAAATTAGATGTATTTCGTACAGCATGGAAGTATAGTATTCGAAAATACAGGAAATCCCTAAAAACTTCTAGATCCACCTACTTTTCATCACTAATAGAAGAAAACCAGCACAACCCTAGGTTTTTATTTAACACGGTGGCTAAATTAACAAAAAAATAAATCGTCAGTGACTTCTGATCCTGTATATCAGCATAACAGTGATGAATTTATGAACTACTTCACAAATAAAATCCAAGATATTAGAGAAAAAATTATAACAATGCAAGAAGTGAAACCCACTGAACAAACTAACTACAGCGCCCTTAAGGAGAAAATGCAATTATTTTATACCGTAGATCACGATGAGCTGCCTAAAATCATTAGATCATCTAAATCAACAACATGCATGCTAGACCCTATACCTACAAATCTACTGAAAGAGATGCTCCCAGAAATTATAGATCACTCATCTCTGACATTAGGACATGTGCCTAAAGCATATAAGGTGGCTGTTATAAGGCCCCTTGTCAAAAACCCCAACTCGACCCTAGAGAACTAGGGAACTACAGGCCTATATTGAATCTACCTTTTATATCTAAAGTTCTGGAAAAAGTAGTTTCAACTCAATAATGCTCCTTCCTCCAAAGGAATGACATCAATAAAGAATTCCAGTCTGTATTTAGAGCATGTCACAGTACAGAGACTGCTTTGATCAGAGTTACAAATGATCTGCTATTGGCATCTGACCGAGGTTGTATCTCGTTATTGGTGCTGCTAGACCTTAGTGCTGCATTCGACACCATTGACCACAGCACACTCCTACATAGACTCGAAAATTACGTCGGCATTAAAGGAATAGCTTTGAAATGGCTTAAATCTTATCTATCCGTTTTCAATTTGTAGCAATAAACAACGAGGTGTCATGCAAATCGCAAGTTCAGTACAGTGTACCACAGGGCTCAGTCTTAGGACCTCTGCTCTTCGCATTATACATGCTACCTCTAGGAGATATAATAAAGCGACATGGAGTTAGCTTTCACTGTTATGCTGATGATACTTAACTTTATATTTCCTCGAAGCCTCTTGAAACACGAGATATAAAAAACTGGATGAGTAACAACTTTTTATTACTGAACTCGGACAAAACAGAAGTGTTACTTATTGGCAGAGGTGGACGAAGTACACAACTTCCTTACTTGAGTGAAAGTACAGATACTACTGGTCAAATATTACTCCACTACAAGTAAAAGTTGTAAAGACAGATTCTTACTTGAGTAAAAGTACAGAAGTACGTGCTTTTAAAAGTACTCAAGTATTAAAAGTAAATTTCCTTTATGTCAGTTGTGCATTGTTTTATTGTCGTATACCTTGTGCCTCTGAAGCACCGTACTGAATACACTGAGTAGCTCACAGAATCAGTGGTATTAAAGGAGTAGTTCACTTCAAAATTTGCCCCCATTGACTTTCCATAGTCGTTTTTATTCCTACTATGGAAAGTCAATGGGGGCAAATTTTGCAGTGAGCAACTCCTTTAAGAGCTTTATATGTTTAGCACACATATGTTTAGTTTAGATATAATCCTGTATGATCATTTAGCCTAATTATCCTCATTAGCCCCCTAGGCCTATATGTATTTATGAGCAGTGTTCTTTTATTTTGTATATTCCCTTTACCAGTTTTAGCAGCAATTTACCAGTAAGTAGTAAGGTTCTTGTAAATAGTAAAGTGTAGAAGCCATGTGTTTGTTGGACTTATTACCATAATTTAACTACAAACATAAACTATAGCTAGTATAATAATGAATATAATGAAACTATGGTATGTTTAGTTGCTGTGGTTTTACTAAAGATTATTAATTGGAGTATGGTTCCTATATTTAGAAAATGGTAAATTTGTGGATACTGTGGTTTTAATGCAAATACCATCCCTGCTGAAAAAAAACAATGAATTTTTTAATTAGAATGAGATTTTTAAATTAAATTCCTCTTTGTAGTGTGTTTTGGGTTTTATTCCAATAGGATTTACCATCCCAGCAATAGAATCCATCACATACAAGTAGACAACAAGTATCCATAGTACAATTCCCATTATAACCATTAAATCCATTACATTTTATGTTGTATTTTGGGCAGGGTTCTATTGTTTTTATTTCAACAGGAATACTTCAACTATAGTTACTTCAGTAAAAACATCATTCATTTTCCAAATCGCTTTAAATGATATAGCAGCAGATCAGAAGTTAACACGCACGTGTAGCTCAAGGTGTATGTGATGCTTATTTACCGTTTAGCCGTTATGCCGATCATTTTCATGACAATGTTTCAACGATCTTTGACTGATCGTAACCCACAGATGATTACACCACACTTTAACATGTGCCTTTTTCCTCTTTTAATGTTCTATTTGCCTTTTCAGAGCGCTATCAACGATGTAGCAGCGCCTACGTTTACATTAGTTTAGCGGGGAAGATCCCAGAGTTGCCAGATTTGCGTTAAAAAAATCTGCCAAATGGCCATTCAAAGCTTGCCGGAAAACCGCGAGCTTAGAAAAACTGAAATACTTGGCAACAGTAAAAGGTCCTGGCAGATCGCAAGCCAGATAAATTGTGCACACAGGAAACCCCGCTGCATAGAAACCATTTTCTACTTTTGGACCTTTTTATAAATGTAGTGGAGTAAAAAGTATGATATTTGTCTTTCAAATGTAGTCAAGTTAAAGTACAAGTACTCAGAAAAAATAATACTCAAGTAAAGTACAGATACTCAAAAAGTGTACTTAAGTACAGTACTTAGGCAAATTTACTTCGTTACTGTCCACCTCTGCTTATTGGACCGAAAACTGCTATAAGTAACAACCAAGAATACTGCTTAACTATTGACGGATGTTCCATAAAACCCTCGTCGTCAGCTAAGAATCTTGGTGTTCTATTCGATAGTAATCTGTCATTTGAGAGCTACGTCGCCAACACCTGTAAAATTGCGTTTTTCCATCTTAAGAATATATCTAAACTACGTCATATGCTGTCAATGTCAGATGCAGAGAAGTTAATTCATGCATTCATGACATCAAGACTAGATTACTGTAATGCACTGTTAGTTGGTTGCCCTGCAGGCTTATTACAAAAACTCCAATTGGTCCAAAACGCGGCAGCTCGAGTTCTTACACGTACAAAAAAGTATGAACATATTAGCCCGGTTCTGTCAATCTTGCACTGGTTACCTATAAAGCATCGCATTAACTTTAAAATCTTGCTTATTGCCTATAAAGCCCTACATGGTTTACCTCCTCAGTACTTGAGTGAACTCCTCTTGTATTACAGTCCTTCACGTGCATTACGCTCTCATGCTTCCTGTCAGTTGGCAATACCTAGGATTTCAAAACCAAGTGCAGGTGGTAGATCCTTTTCCTATCTAGCGCCTAAACTTTGGAATAGACTTCCCTGCACTGTGCGGGAGGCAGACACACTCTGTCAGTTTAAATCTAGACTAAAGACGCATCTTTTTAATCTTGCATACACTACACTTCCATAATATAAATCCTCTGAGGGTTTAGGCTGCATTAGTTAGATCAACCGGAACCCAAAACACAACTGATATACTTGTTGCATCAAAGAGTGCAGAACAGTACTCTACTCTCAGACAGTCTTGTCTCATTGTTCCAAGGTTACCACAGTGAGCAGCATGCAGTTCATGGCCAGACCTGATGGTAGAGCAGAGAATGGAAAGTGGCGACCTGACAAGAGCTGAGATGATAGAACTGGATGAAGAAGGATGCAGTGACTTGACATGTCTTCACCACAAAATTTCAAATGCTATTAGATTATTAATGATAATCTTAAAACTATAATTTACCTTATTAGTAAGTTTATTTATTTTTATTTAGCCTCGTTGTACAAGCACTGTCGAGCTTGTGCAATCAAGGATGTACAGCTCAATACACTCACAATGATTACCAGAAAGAAAGAGTCTTACGTGAGGGGTGATGTGAGTTATGGTTGCAAAGCGAAGACCCGCTAGAGTGTGGAGTGCATTGTGCGGGAGAGGTGACCACAGGTGGAGAGATGCCGGGGTGAAGAGAGCAGGGAGGTCCGGGACGCCAACGAGAACTGAGGGGGATAAACAGAGCTTGAAAGCAAAGGGACTAGGCACTGGAGACTTGAACGAGGGGAGTATCGCTAGAGAGCTGCTAAGGAGGACTACATCCATACTGAGGGAAAACCAAGAAACCTATTAAGCTAAGACCAAGACTGAGACTGATAACCAGACTAAGATCGGTCAGAGAACGACAGCAACAAACAACGGCCTGACACAAGACGAGAGGATGAGAGGGATTAAATAAAGAAAACCTAAATAGCGGGAATGAACTACAGGTGGAACATAATGAGGGACCAGGGGAAGCTACTGATCGGGGAAGAGCTACAGGAGTGAGAGTGATGAGGTGATGGACAACCGGTGAGGGGAAAGCCTGGCAGGGAGACACGGGGGCGGGGCGAGTGACGCAGACACTGAACACGTGCAGAGCTGTCAAACGGCACTTCACGTGTTCGACAAAACACACACCCACACAAGACACAAAGCCATGACAAGACTGAGATAACGACAAATCCCCCTATTTATACTACCGAACGGTTTGCCAATGACAAAAGGGTGGTTCAGAATTCATATTGCTGCAGTCCTGGAGAGATGTGGTCTATCTTCCCAACTACACACCGGGCATTCATTTAGGATTGGTGCAGTGACATCCGCAGCCGGAGGCGGGATTCCGACCTCGTTGATTAAGTTGCTGGACAGATGAATTATAATTTAGATGTTTACTTGCCATTAAGGAATATTTATTTTGATAATAGTAATGATAAGGTCTAGCTCCCTTACTTTAGCTTTCATAATTAAACACGAGTGCTTTTCACATTATTCTAGGACAAAGTGACTTGAAACGGGGAGGGTCACAAGTATTATGCCGTAGTAACACACAAAAAGTATTTTAATAAGTATATATTTTTTAACGCTTGCTAACATATTAGCTAACATGTGATCATAAATGCTGTTTAACACATCACATGCTAATATATACAGGTGGTGGTCATATAATTAGAATATCATCAAGAAGTTGATTTATTTCACTAATTCCATTCAAAAAGTGAAGCTTGTATATTATATTAATTCATTACACACAGACTGATACATTTCAAATGTTTATTTCTTTTAATTTGATGATTATAACTAACAACTAATGAAAATCCCAAATTCAGTATCTCAGAAAATTAGAATATTACTTAAGACCAATACAAAGAAAGGATTTTTAGAAATCTTGGCCAACTGAAAAGTATGAACATGAAAAGTATGAGCATGTACAGCACTCAATACTTAGTTGGGGCTCCTTTTGCCTGAATTACTGCAGTAATGCGGCGTGGCATGGAGTCGATCAGTCTGTGGCACTGCTCAGGTGTTATGAGAGGCCAGGTTGCTCTGATAGTGGCCTTCAGCTCTTCTGCATTGTTGGGTCTGGCATATCGCATCTTCCTCTTCACAATACCCCATAGATTTTCTATGGGGTTAAGGTCAGGCGAGTTTGCTGGCCAATTAAGAACAGGTATACCATGGTCCTTAAACCAGGAACTGGTAGCTTTGGCACTGTGTGCAGGTGCCAAGTCCTGTTGGAAAATGAAATCTGCATCTCCATAAAGTTGGTCAGTAAAATATATCAGTCTGTGTGTAATGAATGAATATAATATATAAGTTTCACTTTTTGAATGGAATTAGTGAAATAAATCAACTTTGTGATGATATTCTAATTATATGACCAGCACCTGTATAGGCTATACAAGAATGCTATGTGCTTATTACACACATTAAGGTTATTATTAGATAAACATACACAGTTACCACATGAGCAAGCGAGTGTAACCATATTATTTTATTCTTACGACAAAAATTAAGACGTTCTCAAGAAAATATTTGAGAACGTTTTAAGAAATGTTTGAGAATCGCACTTACGAACATTTTTACGAACTTCCTATAATTTATCTTAAGAACAATCTTATATTTTATCTTAAGAACAGTTTCGTGAATCCGGCCCAAGCTTCTTAAAGTTTCTCTCCAATATACTTTTTACACATTGAAAGAGTTCCCATCTGTTCTGTGCTCCTTTTTTTCATTATTTGGTCCAAGTTATCCATTACATTCTTTTAGTAAAATGTTTGTTTTGTAAGACATGAAAGAAAGAAATTAATATGTTGGCAGAATTATATTTACTAATTTCAAACATTTAGACAGTGCTTTTTAAGAAATTACTGTAAGTGAAGCTAAACCTTTTAACTGTAACTGTCAAATAATACAAAACAGTGTCTATTTATATATCACTCTAAAAATGGCTGTGTTAAAAACAACACATTTTGTGTTACTTTTAACACAACTTGTGTTGTCCCTTTCATGTATTTCACACAAAACACATGATGTGTCAAATGGAATAACACAAACAATGTGTTAATACTAACACTTCCTTTATATCAACACCATCAATTCTGCCTAGATAGCCTTTCATCACACTTTTCAAGCAACGTGATGTTATTCGATCAATATCAAAAAGAAATACATATATTTCGATCATAAAAGTTATAATATTCACAGCACACATAAAGATTCTTGTGAACGGAACATCATTTACACACACTGTATTTACTGCATCTTAAACTAACTCCACTCTTAGAAGTGTTTCCATGTGTCCTCAGATACATTTGGTAACGGTTTGAACGGTGAAATTAAATTCTCGCCTTTGTAATAAGATGTGCTCCACATTTTACAGTGTCCCCCCCGCAGTTTGCACCGAGTCAAGCGAGCTTGACAGCCTTTTATGTAGGGCAGAGGCTGGACATGGAAGAGCTGGGAGCATCTTTAGCATGCCACATCCCGACGTGATGGAAACCCACTTGGGAGGCTTAGCTTGCCGCTAGCTTTAACTCCTGTCAGTGGGTAGAAGTAGAGAACGGGGAAGTGAGAAAAGAGACGGACAGAGAGAGTAAGAGGAATTTTTTTTTATTTTAAAAAAGTTTTTATTTATTTATATATTGTACATACAGTCTCCTATATAGATTCTGTGTAACACAGTCATGCCAGTGAAGTGCTTAAGGCAACCTGTAACTGTAATGTCATAGAAGAAAAGCAGACCTGAATAAAGTGTGTGTGTGTGTGTGCGTGTGTGTGAGAGAGATCGGTTTGGTTTTAGCAGTGTCACGAGTGTGGATGGTGGATGAGACAACAGACAAGGATACACAGACAGAGGACCCAGATGCAGACAGCGGGTAAGGGGTTAACATGGACGTTTAATAAAATAAAACAAAATACAAAACAAAGACCCACGTGGGGGTAAACAGAGGGAACAAGAACAAGACTAACTAAACTGACAAGACTAGACTAGACTAGACTAATAACATATCACATAACTACAAAATAAACCAGACTAACTAAAAGACAGGAACACAGCAACTCAACCACACGACAAACGCAACACAGTATAATGACCCAACACAAGACAGAGAACACAGGGGCATTAAATAAAGGGACAAATCAAAGGGGAACAGGTGTGGGGCATGAACTAATAAACAACCAATAACGAGAGATACAAAAGGGCGGGAACAGAGACGCCACACCGTAGAGAGGGAGTATATAGAATGCCAAAACTGTCTCTCTCCACATAAAACAAGAGGTTCTATCATGGTTCTGTCACTAGGTCAAGAAAAGCAAGACAAGGTGGGGCAGAACCATGACAAGCAGTGTAACCACAAACTCTATACACATTTAATATACAGCTAGTATATTAAACTGTATGCAATATTGACTTTTATGAAGCTGCATAAAATGAACTACCTGCTTGTATGAGTAAAAGATCTGTCTGACTTGATGTAAGTTATTGTTTAGAAGCTCTGACAGGCACTTCTGTTCAGTGTGGCTGACTGAATTCAGACAACCACTTCGGGGATTGGATTCTGGGTACATTAATTACCTTTTGGGTTTAAATATGGTCCCCTTCTCATATAAATTAGATTTCACGTCTATTAATTTTGTAACAGTTATCACTCCAAATGACTGTTTTATAATGTATGGTTATTAAAGGAAATTTACAGAAATAATTTCATTTTTATATAGAGCCACAATTCTGCTACACGGCAAAAAGTATAAAATTGACCAGTTGGCTGTTGAGTTTTATCTTACAACATAAACTCAAATAGCATGCATAGAATTAGTGACTGCAGTGTGTAAATACTAGAAAGTTTCTAGTACTAATACTACATCCATATAGGGGCAGTCGTGGTCTAATGGTTAGAGAGTCGGACTCGTGACCAGAAGGTTGCCGGTTCGATCCCCAGGGCCGGTGGGTAACGACTGAGGTGCCCTTGAGCAAGGCACCTTACCCCTACTTGCTCCCCAGGCGCTGCAGTGATAGCTGGCCACTGCTCTGGGTGTACGTGTGTTCACCACTTGCTGTGCGTGTGTTCACTACTCTCTGGATGGGTTAAATGCAGAGTCACATTTCGGGTATGGGTCACCATACTTGACAAATAATTGAATTATATATATATATATATTTTGCACGGTCCTGCTGTTTTAAGCGACCAAGACAAATAACTATGAAAATCAAAAAGTGATAAAAATATATTTTAAGGAAAATTGGGTAGAACACACAAAATATGGTGAAAATTCTCAGTTCAAAATTACATCACCTCACATTCAGATTTAAATATGCAAGTCATTTCTATTTTTCAGTTTTCGTGGAAACAATATATACAGTTGCAGTGACCACTGTGTCGTAGCAACAGGTAGAAATACTTAAATACCTAAAATCAAACCACACATTATAGTCAAGCGTAATATGAAGCACTTCTCACGAGAATTCCTTCATGATTTATCTAATTATGACTGGGAAAAAATTAATATTAGTGCAGATGTTGATAGTGCCTGGAACCTCTTTCATAAAGGGTTTACCAATATAATTAATAAATATGCTCCACTAAAGAAATACAGAGTTAAAGGCCAAAACAATGCTTGGTTTTCTCCTGATTTAGCAAATATCCTCCATGAGCGCAACGTAGCATGGTCAAAAGACAGAAAATCAAATCAGAACTCTGACTGGCTGGTTTTCAGGCAACTGCGTAATGTTTGTACCCTAAAAATTTGAAAAGCCAAAGCTGATTATTTTCTTTCTCAAACCACTCATAACCTGAATAATCCATCAAAATTTTGGAAAACTATCAAATCATTATCAGACAAGAGTAAAGGCCAGGAGCTTCCTTCAAGCATTGTGATAGACTCTCAAAAGCTTACTAATAGGACCAAAATACTTGACTGTTTCAATGAACATTTCATAGCCTCAGGATTTTTATTTGAGTCACTTAATGCTCAACATGAGTGTTCCTCTACAGTGGAGACTGTTGGTTTGGATTCTTCTAGCCGGTCTTTTAGTTTCAGTCCTATTATAGTTTCAGACATCATTAAAGCCCTCAAGCATTTGGACAATATAAAATCTGCAGGCCCGGATAAACTGGATCCCTACTATTTAAAGCTAGCAGCAAATTTTATTGCTGTGCCTTTAACTAATATTTTTAATCTATGCTTGGACACAAATGTCATTCCTTCCATCTGGAAATCAGCCTTTGTGATTCCCTTGTTAAAAGGTGGTGACCCTTCTATCTTAAATAACTACAGACCAATTTCTAAATTGTCTGTTCTGGTCAAGATTTTAGAGTCCCTTGTCAGTGATCAATTAAAGGATTTTTTAACAATAAAAATGTTTTATCGTACTTCCAATCTGGTTTTAGAAAAAGGCATAGTACAACTTCGGCAGCTCTTAAGGTTTTAAATGACTTTATTAAATCTATAGAACAAGCAGCATTGTGCAGCCCTTTTTATTGACCTCTGTAAGGCATTTGATACAGTGGACCACACAGTGCTTAAGCACAGACTGTGTAGGGCTGGACTTTCTGAACAAACTGTCAGCTGGTTTGATAATTATCTTACAGACAGAACTCAGTGTGTGCAGGCGGAGGGAAACACCTCTCGCTATCTCAAAATAAAAAAAGGCGATTCCTCAGGGGTCAGTCTTGGGGCCACTGCTTTTTATCCTCTATATAAATAACATTGATAGTAACGTGTCTAAAGGAAAATTTCATTTTTATGCAGATGACACTGTACTGTATTGCTCAGCACCCACCGCAGACCAGGCCCTCTCCCAATTACAACTCGATTTTAACACGCTTCAACAGAATCATTATGTTTTAAAACTTGTTTTACAGTTTTTCTCGATTGCTTAAACAAATTTTTTGAAATTATGCCTCGTATTCTCAAAACAGTAAACACAAATCCATAACATCTCACCGAATTCTCCAAACATCCTATTGTCAGGCAAAATGAAGCTCTCTTCTCAAGACCATTCAAACTTGCTGAAAAACGTCTTGGTTACGGATGTAACCTCGGTTCCCTGATGGAGGGAACGAGACGTTGTGTCGAACCGACAGAATGGGGTTTGTCTTGAGAACATATCATCTTCTGAGTATTTAGAAAAGGCCATTGAAAATTGGCGAATTAAATTTGCATGCCGGGCTCCTCCCCGGATGTCCGGGTATAAGAGGGAAGCAGGCGTGCTCATTCATTCACTTTTGGTCTGAGGAGCCTAAAGCATCCTCCCCCGACCGCTGGGGTGGGCGGCCAGTGTTGTGGCATGAGGGACACAACGTCTCGTTCCCTCCATCAGGGAACCGAGGTTACATCCGTAACCAAGACGTTCCCTTTCTGTCGGTCTCTCGACGTTGTGTCGAACCGACAGAATGGGGTTCCTATGGAAGACGCCACAGCACTGAGCCGTGTCACAATCTCTGCAGAGCGACGTTGACTGGCCTGGGCGAGTCAGACGAACACGCTAATGCGAAATTATGACCCTCCAGTGGAGTGGAAGGGGGACCCAGAGCTTTACACAAAGTTGGGAAGCCCCCGTCACCGGCCGTCATGGGCGGAGGCCTAGTTCTCTAAATGGCGAGAAGCCACCCGGCACCGTACGGGCCACTGGGTAAGCATTATTCCCCCCTGGGGGAAAAACGCTGCAGAGGCCACTACCTACCGTAGGGAGGAATAGTGGAGACACCACATGGTCTCACCATCAGGGGAGAACTCATGGGAGGAATGTGCGGACTGCAGGAGTTAACCGCAAGGTGGGAGTCCACTTGGGGAGGTCATGGGTTGCCATGGGAACCATTCATGAGGATACATCAGACGGAACAGCCCACGGAGGGGGGGTTACCACGTCTGGAGCACTAGGTCTGGTTAGAGCAATGTGGGAGATAACTCAACTGTTCCCCGGCCTAAGGGGGCAGGGCTGCTCTGCCCAGCCTTTCCCCTGGAAGGGTGCTTAGTGATGGATGGAATGCCTGTTCTTTACCCGAGGGGAAAGAAGTGAGGCGGGATTGCCACTGCTCCCCCGGAGGGGGAAGGGCTTCCGCAGGCGTACGCCCTACCGGCTGCCGGTCCCACACCTTGCCAGGATGCGGGCTAACACCGGTTCCGCGCATAGGTATTAGAACCTCACGGAGTTGTTGGGCATAGCCCAACCCGCAGCTCTGCAGATGTCTGCCAGAGAGGCGCCCTGAGCCAGTGCCCATGAGGGGTGTGCCTCACTACCAACGGGCAGGGGCGAATTGAGATCGGTATGCCCTAACGAGGGCATCCACGATCCAGTGCGCCAGCCTCTGTTTGGAGACAGCCCTCCTGCTTGACCTCCGAAACAGACAAAGAGCTGCTCAGAGCTTCTGTGCTCTGCGTGCGGTCCAAGTAGAGGCGCCGTGCGCGTACTGGACACAAAACGGATAGGTTGGGTCTTCCTCCCCGGTGGGGAGTGCCTGCAGGTTCACCACCTGGTCTCTCGGGAGAGTGGTGGGAACCTTGGGCACGTAGCCAGGGCGGGGTCTCAAGATAAGGTGAGAATCCCGGCCCCGAGTTCTAGGCAATCTGTGGACACGGAGGGTGCTTGTAGATCCCCTACCCTCTTGGAGGTGAGCGCCATGCGGAAAGCCGTCTTTATCAAGACTGAGAAAGAGCGGCAACCCCGAGAGGCTCGAAGGGGGCAGGGCCCTTTTGAGGCCCGCCACCTAGGTCGCAAGAGGGTACGGAGCGCGGGTAAGGAGGTCACCCTCTCGCGCCCCTTAGGAACCTAATGACCAGGTCGTGCTGTCCCAGAGGCTGCCCAGCACTTGGGTCATGATGAGCGGCCGTAGCGGCTACATACATTCCCAGTGTGGAGGGGGAGAGGTTACTCCCCAATCTCACTTGAGGAAGGGACAGCTCGTACCAGACCGAGCAACTCCGCGGGTCTTCTCGCCGAGAAGAGCACCAGGACGAGAAGAGGCGCCACCTATGGGCGTATAGCCACCCAGTGGCCGAAGCCCTAGCCTGAGTGACATCCCAACCAGACCGGGGGTGGGTCACTCAGGATCTCCTCGTCCCGTCCAGACATGGAGACCAGGTTATGCCTGGGATGCCGTAACGTGCCCCTTCCCCTGGGGAAGCAGTTCGCCAGGGGGAGCGGCCAGGGGGGAGTCGTTGTCAGAGCCTTAGCTCCGAGAACCAAGTCCTGTTTAGGTCAAGGGGTGTAACTAGTACCACTTGATGATCCTCTTCCCTGGCCTTGCACAGGACCTGTGCAATGAGGCTCACTGGGGGGAAGCGTACTTCCGCTTGTCCCGCGGCCAGCTGTGCACAAGGGCATCCGTGCCAAGGGTTGCCTCGGACAGGGAGTACCAAAGCGGACAATGGGTGGAGTCCGGGGAGGCAACAGGACCACCTGTGCCTGGCCGAACCTCTCCCAAATGAGCTGGCTGCGCGGGGATGGAGTCGCCACTCCCCGCGGGGCGTCGACTGATGAGAGAGCGCATCGGCTGTCTGGTTCAGGACGCCTGAGATGTGTATGGCTCGCAGGGAACTGATCACCTGCTGACTCCAGAGGAGGAGGCGCCGGGCGAGTCATGTTTAGCTGCCGTGAGCGAATCCAATGATATACGCCACAGCAGCTGTGCTGTCCGACCGGACCAGCATGTGCCTGCCCTGCACGAGAGGTAGTAGCCTCCTCAATGCAAGTAGCACAACCCACAACTCTAGGCAGTTGAAATGCCAACGCAGGCGGGGGCCCTTCCACCGCCCCGACACTGCTTGCCCATTTTCACACGGCACCGCAACCCCAAGAAGGTCATGGCGATCAGGGGGTTAGGGTGTGTCGGCAGAAAGCGTGTGACCATACGCCTGCTGCCGGTGTGCCACGCTCTCCAAGGAACTTGACTCTGTAGCCAGCGTTGGAGCGGTCGTATGTGCATCGACCCGAGGGGACCACCCCCTCTGAGGATGCCATGTATCCCAGGAGCCTCTGAAATTGTTTCAAGGGGACCGCTGACTGTCTGAAAGCTTCAGGCAGTTCAACACTGATCGGGTGCGCTCTGTAGTCAGTCACACTGCCTCTGGGAGGCCGCATGGGTGCGGGCTACCTCGTCGCGGGTCTCGCGCCCCCCGCGGGGGGTGAGCAGGGCCGCTCATGAGGACAGAGTCGAGTTCCCTACTGAGAAAGAGGACGCTCTGCACCGGGGAGAGCTTGCACTTCTCAGTTGACCTGTAGCCCCACCGATCTAGGTGCCGGAGCACCAGGTCCCTGTGTGTACACAACAGATCTCGAGAGTGCACCAAACTGAGCCAGTCGTCTGAGATAGTTTAGTACCCGCACACCTCCTTCCCTAAGGGGAAGGAAGGCAGCTTCCACGACCTTCGTAAAGACTCGTGGAGACAGGGACAGACTGATATGCCCGTCTCTCGAACACGAACCGTCGGAACGGACGATGTCGAGAGAGGATCGAGACATGAAGTACGCATCCTTCAGGTCGATTGCCATGAACCAGTCCTGACACCTGACGAACGTCAGGATGCGCTTCTGCGTGATCAACCTGAAAGGCAGCTACTGTGTAGGTGCCTGTTCAGAACACACAGACCCAAGATAGGGAGCAACCCCCCGCCTTTCTTGGGGACAATGAAGTACAGGCTGTAAAACCCGCTGAACATCTCGGCTGGTGAGACGGGCTCGATCACTCCCTTCACCAGAAGGGTGGCGGCCTCTGCCCGAATTATGGAAACATCCTAGCCTCTGACTGAGGTATATCAGATGCTGAACTTCCCAGCCTGACAGTCTGGGAAGCCGGACAGGCTCCCAGAAATGAGACGGGAAATAAAGGTACGATCTTTTTCATCGTCCCCCCGGGGGGTGGTTCGATGGCTAGCAGTACGGATTCCTTGCCGGGGGAGGTCCCCCGGGGAGGAGATCGGCTCTGCTGTTTTTCCTGCCTGGCGACTGCGCAGCTCAACGCACTGTCTGACTGAGAGTGCTGAGGGCTGGTGTTTATACTCGACATTGCGCTTCGCCATGACGCAACGTCGAGTTTGCCGTTCATCGTCGTGCAGAGGGTGGGAGCGGCTGTGATAACCCAGAGAGAGAGGAAACTCTCCTCAGAGAGTAAGTGGGCGCTAGCCCCCCGGAGGGGGCCAGCAGATGGAGAGACGGGGCAGGATCCGTCCCTATCCGACTTCCCAGCGATGTGGCTGGGGTCGGGCCCAATGGTAGCCTCGATCCCCCTGAGGTCTTCCCATGAGGGCTGCTTCACCATGGCTGCTGATGGGGCGATGGTCTCCTCTTCGCTGTCTCCTCCAGGGGGGGGGGCGCCTGAGTGGGGGGCGCCAGAGCTGGAGGGCGTCGAAGAGGACCAGGGCTGCTGGGAAGCAGACAGTGCACGGGACTCGACCGCCGAGGCGGCCGAGTCGCGGCACGGAGGACTGCTTCTTTACTGTCGAGAACCCTCCGGGGGAGGCCGCGTGTGGGTCTCGCGCCCCCCGACGGGCAGGGGGTGAGCGGGGCCACAGCGGCTTGACAGTAACACCAACCAGCCCCCCCTTGCGAGACGGGTGCGTCGAGAAAGTGGACCTTCTCGGCGTTACTCATCTGCGCAAGGATCGGCCAGAGGAGTTTCTCATGGACCACAAGTGTGGACATCGTCCGACCCAGGGCCCACGTGGTCACCTTGGTCACCTGTAGAGCGAGGTCGGTGGCGGTGCAGAGTTCCTGCATAAGCGCTGGGTCGGTCTTACCCTCGTGGAGCTCTCTCAACGCCCTGGCCTGGCAGGAGCCATAGTGTGGAGAGAGGAGGCAGCTTGGTCTGCCGCAATGTAAGCTCTGGACTGGACGTTGGCTGTACTGGACTGGACGCAGGCTGCACCGGACTGGACGCCGGCTGCACCAGACTGGACGCCGGACAGGATGCCTGCTGCACCGGACTGGAGGTCGGCTGCACCGGACTGGATGCCGGCTGCACAAGGCTCCGCGCCCCCCTCCGGCCAGTGGATGGTTGCGAGGTAGCGGTGGGGTGCATGGCTAGCTTCGCACCGGAGGAGTCCGTAGATGTCTCCCCAGACGCCCTCCTCCCCCACTTGCCACGGAGGGTCATGTGTATGGGGGAAGAACCCAGATGCAGGCAGCAAATAAGGGGTTAACACAAAATATTTATTAAATAATAAAACAAAAACCCACGATGGGGGAACAAACACTAACAAAGACAAACAAAAACTTCCCTCAAGGGGGCAAAACGAGAACTAAAATGATAAACAAACAATACTCACACTTAAGGGACAACGCAGGGCAAGGCAAGGCAGGAACACGAGAAACGTCTTGGTTACGGATGTAACGTCTTTGTTACGGATGTAACCTCATTTCCCTGATGGAGGGAACGAGACGTTGTGTTGAGCCGACAGATGGGGTTCGCTCTTGAGAACCTATCAACTTCTGACTAGTTTAGAAAAGGCCAATGAAATTGGCGAATGAAATTTGCATGCCGGACTCCGCCTCCAGATATCCGGGTATAAAAGGGAGACGACGTGCTGCATTCATTCACCTTTGGTCTGAGGAGCCTGAGCATCCCTCGACCGCTGCGGTGGGCGGCCAGCGTTGTGGCAAGAAGGACACAACGTCTTGTTCCCTCCATCAGGGAACTGAGGTTACATCCGTAACCAAGACGTTCCCTTTCTGTCAGTCTCTCGACGTTGTGTCGAGCCGACAGATGGGGTTCCTATGGAAAACGCCACAGCGTTGTGACGCGTCACAATCTCCAGTGGAGCGACGCTGACGGGCCTGGGCGAGTCAGACGAGTGCTAGCGCGAAATTGTAACCGTCCAGTGGAGAGGTAAGGGGTCCCAGAGCTTTTGAAGAAAAGGTGGGAAGCCCCTGCCACCGGCCGTCACGGGCGGAGGCCTTGATTCTCTTACAGCGAGAAGCCGCCCGGGACCGTAAGGGCAACTGGGTAAGCATTATTCCCCCTTGGGGGAAAAACGCTACAGAGACCACTACCTCCGCAGGGAGGAGTTAGTGGAGACACCAACATTGTCTCACCATCAGGGGAGCACTCATGGGAAATTGTGCGGACTGAAGGAGTTAACCGCAAGGTGGGAGTCAACCTAGGGAGGTCATGGGTTACCGAGGTGGGAACCAATCATGAGGATACATCAGACGGAACCGCCCACTGGGGGGTTACCACATCTGGAGCACTAGGTCCAGTTAGAGCTAAGTAGATGGCTCAACTGTTCCCCGGCCTAAGGGCCTAAGCCTGCCCCCAGGAAGGTGCTTAGTGATGGATGGAATGCCTGTTCTTTACCCAGTGGGGAAAGAAGGGAGGCGGAAATAGCCGCTGACCCACCTATGGAAGGGGGGAAGGGCTTTCGCAGGTGTACGCCCTACCGGCTGCCGGTCCTACATGTTGCCTTGCAGGACGCGAGGTTCCACACGTAGGTTGTAGAACCTCGCAAAGGAGATGGGCATAGCCCAACCCCGCAGCTCTGCAGATGTCTGCCAGAGAGGCGCCCTGAGCCAGTGCCTATGAGAAGTGTGCCTCACTCATAACGGGCAGGGGCGATCTTGAGATCGGTCTGCCGTAGGGACGGCATCCACGATCCAGTGCGCCAGCCTCTGTTTGGAGACAGCCCTCCCCTTCTGTTGACCTCCAAAACAGACAAAGAGCTGCTCAGAGCTTCTGAAGCTCTCTGTAGCCAGTGTTGGCGCAGTCGCATGTGCATCAACCCGAGGGGGACCACCCCCGCCGAGGATGCCATGTATCCCAGGAGCCTCTGAAATTGTTTCAGGGGGACCGCTGACTGCCTGAAACCTTCAGGAAGTTCACACTGACTGGGCGCGTTCTGAGTCAATTGCGCTGTCATGGAGACCGAGTCGAGTTCCATACCGAGAAAGAGGATGCTCTGCACGGGGGAGAGCTTGCTCTTTTCCCAGTTGACCTGTAGCCCCAACCAATCTAGGTGCCGGAGCACCAGGTCCCTGTGTGTACACAACAGATCTCGCGAGTGTGCCAAACTGAGCCAGTCGTCGAGATAGTTCAGTACCCGCACACCTCTTTCCCTGAGGGGAAGGACGGCAGCTTCCCCGATCTTCGTGAAGACACGTGGAGACAGGGACAGACCAAAGGGGAGGACCCTGTACTGATATGCCCGCCTCTCGAAAGCGAACCGTAGGAACGGCCGATGTCGAGGGAGGAAAGAGACATGAAAGTAATTGACCTTCAGGTCGATTGTCATGAACCAGTCCTGACATCTGACAGACGTCAGGATGCGCTTCTGCGTGAGCCTCCTGAACGGCAGCTTGTGTAGGTGCTTGTTCAGGGCATGCAGATCTCGGATGGGGCGCAGCCCCCCACCTTTCTTGGGACAATGAAGTACGGGCTGTAAAACCCATTGAACATCTCGGCTGGTAGGACGGGCTCGATCGCTCCCTTCACCAGAAGGGTGGCAACCTCGCCCAAAGCACGGGCGCATCCCCACCTCTGACTGAGGAAGAGAGGATGCCCCAAAACATGGGAGGGCGTCTGGTGAACTGGATCGTGTAGCCGAGACGGATCGTCCTCCCTAGCCAGCCTGACGGCCTGGGAAGCTGCCAAGCTCACAGGAACCGAGACAGGGGGACTAGGGGTTTGATCTGTTTCATTGACGGCCGAGGGCGGCCGAGTCGCGGCGGGGGAGGATATGCTTGATATCCTCTGTCTGCTTCTTTACTGTCAAGAGCTGCGGCTCGACAGTATCACCAAACAGCCCCCCCCCCTTGCGAGATGGGTGCGTCGAGAAAGCGGACCTTCTTGGCGTTACTCATCTGTGCAAGGTTCGGCCAGAGGTGTCTCTCATGGACCACAAGTGTGGACATCGCCCGACCCAGGGCCCGCGCAGTCACCTTGGTCGCCCGTAGAGTGAGGTCGGTGGCGGCGCGGAGTTCCTGCATAAGTGCTGGGTTGGTCTTTACCCTCGTGGAGCTCTCTCAACGCCTTGGCCTGGCAGGAGCCATAGCGTGGAGAGAGGAGGCAGCTTGGTCCACCGCAATGTGAGCTCTCGACACCAGGGATGCTGAGACCCACATGCTTTGGACGGGAGTCTACGTCGAGCCCCCCAGATGGCCGCTGCCTGCGGGCACGAGTGCACCGCGGCAGCACACTCCACCTGGGGGACATCGACGTATCCTCTAGCTGCCTCACCCTCGAGGGAAGAGAGGGTGACGGAACTTTGTTTGACGTGAACGTGCCGGAAAGGGGCGTTGCAGGTCTTACTTAGTTCCTCATGCACTTTTGGTGAACACAGCCCTGGGGGCGGGCGCGGCTCCAACCCCGAGGTGCCGTGTAGCCAGCTGTGAGCGCTGGGAGAGGCAGTGCAGGCACTGCAACCCGACGCTCACGGCGGCCCGGGAAAGCATGGCTGACATTTCGACGTCCACTTCTTCCTGGGCTCGACCCCCCGAGGGAGGGAGCCCGAGGAATCGTCGGAGTCGGATGGCAGTACGTCACCCCCCATTTCTGCAACAATTCATCATCATGCATCGTGTCCGAATACGTGGTTGAGGAACAAGGCGGTTGGACCGTCTCCTGGGGAACGGACAGACCAGCGAGACGAGGTGCGAACGGTACGTGAGCCAGTGGCTGGCGGATAATCGCTCACAGTAATCCTCATATCACCCTCGCTGCTTGCCGTGGCGGGCGGCAGGGCCGTAGTCCTGCCGTCACGGAATGGGGAGCAGACGAGGTGGTGGCTGAGTACCGTGGGAACACAGCCGCCTGTGACGCAACTTCTGAATCGTCAACCGCCCGCAGTGCAAGCAGGACGTATCCACAACGTCTGCCCCAGCGTACTGGAAGCAGACATCGTGTCCGTCCCTCTCCTCGATGAGTGTGTTGCACCCATGAGAACAGCGGGACATGCCACGCTGGAGAAATTAGCTCTTTTAGAGAAAAAAACTTGAACACTTCTGGAACTGCCGAGACGCCCAAGGGAAAGTCGCTGCAGGAAGGGACCGTCCGCTGCACCATGTCATAAGATTCCAGCAGTAATTCGGCGTAGAGATTAAAGTTTCGAAGTCGATCAGTGTGAAGGCTCCGAAGAACAAAAGGTGAATGAATGCAGCACGCCTTCTCCCTTTTACATCCGGATATCCGGGGGCGGAGTCCGGCATGCAAATTTCATTCACCAATTTTATTCGCCAATTTCATTGGCCGTTTCTAAACTAGTCAGAAGTTGATAGGTTCTCAAGAGCGAACCCCATCTGTCGGCTCGACACAACGTCGAGAGACCGACAGAAAGGGAACTTGCATGGTGGCAATCTGGGATCGATATCTTTCAATCAATTATGACAGCCTGTTATTGTTTGTTCTTAAATTCCTTACTAGAAGACAGATTGGGACTATAGCACATTACAAAGCCAGGCCATAGAATGAGTGTCAGTAATGTGCATGTTTTAATGCATTGAATGAATGAAATTTTCAACACACGGGTAAATGCGATGGGAATTTGTTCGACTTGGCTGAACGTCTCTCGTTTTAAAGGAAATTGCAGAAATCTCAATATTTTACAGTAACTAATAGCCTAATGGACTCATGTATTGTCATCTTGGGGGAAAATGGTGTAGGTGTGAAAAAGCATATTCTAGAATAACAAGATGGGCTGTAAATGCAAGACTATGTTACTGGCAAAATGTTTTATTCTATTGATCTTGAAAATCCTTTTGCCAAAAGAACAATGAGAAAAGTGCACTAAATACTAATTTTTGTCATATAGAGATGAGAGAAATTCTCTCAAGAGAATAAGTGCGTGTGTGTGTCAAAGAGAGAGAGAGAGAAGGTTAAAATAACAAACTACCCTCAGAAACAAACTACTGACTTAATCTGTTATAAAATTCTCAAATCCTTTATTGTTGTGTCTCATCCTGCTCCCTAAATCCCTGTGCCATGAATCAGTGTATCATGAACATGAAAGCCAGGATTTGATTTACTAAACATCAGAAGACTGATGACTCAGTGTCCTGTCACACCATTACGGTGGATTGTAGGATGTTTTTGCTTTTATTTCACCTCCCGTTGTCAGTTTTTATTCAGGGAGCGACTTTTGCAGTGCACTGGAATAATTTTGAAAATTGAACAGTCCTTGAAATGCCCCAAATCCCTGGCCAGTGAACTCACATCTGAACTAGAGAACTGAATTTTTTTATTGTACATCATTGGTTCTCAAACTTTTTGCTCAGTTCCCCTCCCTGGCCCCAACTCTGCAATGAAATAATATATTTCCAGTTATGTATAAATCATGGTTTTAAGATGGACATTAACAAAAATCTAAAATTGATTAAACTATTCCATTTTGCAACAGAAGTAGACTTTAAACTTGATCGCACACATGTAGAATGTATGTGATACCTGTAAGCTGTGCTAGATGCGGTGCTGGATAGCGCTGGGCTTTTCATGTGTCCCCCTTCAGACATTGGAACATTCTTTAAAAGGATAGTTCACCCAAATAATTCTGTCATTATTTACTCACTCTCGTCATTCTAAACCTGTATGACTTTTGCTCTTCTGCAGAACACAAAAGAAGATATTTTGAAGAATGTTGGTATCCGAACAACAGTGGTACCCATTCACTTCTATAGCATGGACACAAAACCAATGCAAGCAATGCAGGTTTGAAATGACAAGATGGTGATTAAATGATGACAGAATTTTCATTTTTGGGTGAACTATCCCTATAATTTCGTGACACTTGCCTCATTAAGCAAAACTGACACAATAATTATGACAGCGGGAAGAACTCTTATGGAGTCGTGTGGTTTCTTGTATTGTGTGTCACAATATGCAACTTTGTATAAAGCAAGTGTAAACATAATTCCCCCTTCAGCACCTGTGTGTTTGAGAACCACTGTTGTAAGTAACATTTTCAGGTATGGTAATGTAAAATTTACAATCAATATTGTGTGTATTCACAACTTAAAGGGATAGTTCACCCCAAAATTTTATTTCTGTCATCATTTACTCACCCTCTTGTCATTTCAAACCTTTATGGCTTTCTTTCTTCTGCAGAACATAAAAGTAGATATTTTGAAGAATGTTGTTAGGCCCCCATTCATTGGTTTTGTGTCCATACAATAGAAGTGAATGGGGGCCAGTGCTGTTCGGTTACCAACTTTCATCAAAATGTCTTCTCTTGTGTTCTAGCTGCAGAAGAAAGAAAGTTATAAAGGTTTGAAATGACAAGAGGGTGAGTAAATGATCACAGAATTTTCATTTTTGGGTGAACTATCATTTTAAGCTTCAATTACAAGATAAAAAGAGTTAACCTGAGAAATCTGTTGTTGACTTCTGTTGTCTTATAATTTGTTTAGCATTTATCTGTATGGCAGATCCATGTGACAGCACGAATGTAAACAGCCACGTGGCTGTATCTCCTGATCTTTAACTTCAAACGTCACAGGTGCACTGGGGATGTTTGTATTGAAAGGTTGGATAGTGTCATGCTGAACAGTCATTAGCTGGATTAAATAAAGAGTTAGGGTGGCAATGAACTCTTCCCACGCATCCTCAGCCCTCTGCTACTCTGTTAGGCACTCCATCACAGATGTCTCACTATTTTCTTTGATAAATGATTTGAAAATCCCATTTGGAGCTCAAAGTATTGTATAATGTTATAGGGAAAAAAATGGAGTAAATAAAAAACAAATTCCTGTCATCTTCTCATACACTGCAGTGTGCTAATGTAGCGTGAGGTTGTTTGAAGGTTAGCTAAGGGTTGGGCTCAGCTTTCACTCTCTGTCCACTGTTGTTGATCGGCTTGTTGATTTTACTGCTCTTGCCAGTTTATCAATAGACCCGATGTGTGCATCTCACCATTTCGCTTTTATTTCCCATTAGGTAGTAAACTAGCCGTGGTAATCAATCAATAGGAATTGACCTTTTTCATTTCCGTCATGTCAAATGGCACATAGGACACATTAAATACAGAAAATATACCAATGCCCTCAGTCACATGGCACAAAGGACACATTACATACTTGACATACCGATCCCACACGCACACATACTGTGTACACACAGTTACACACTCAGTGGATGGATGGATGGACATGCACACATGCATACATATATTCATACATACAAATGGTATGTAAAATACAATGGACTTAAAGTGATGGAAAGTATGCCTTCCCTGGACTTTGCCAGCATAACAAAATAGGAAAAACTAGTGTACTTATAATAAATCACCCATTCCACCGGGCTGAAAGCATTTGGTCTAAATTCAATTGTTCTGCAAACAAATTGAACATGCCAATACTTTCATAGCAACTTTACACTGTTTCATTTATTATTACCGTGACATTCCATAAGTCTGTCTGTAAGGGTCAGGCAGCACATGACATCTCATCACAGAGGGCTTTAGTGTTTTTAAACGTCTGCATCCATCAGTCAGTATGCAGTAGATTGTTCGCATTCGCACAATCCATCTATCCCCCCCCCACATACACACTTGATTTTTACACTTCAGTTCTGAGTAATCCATTACATTTTCAAAGCCCTGAAATCCACCCCCTCTCTCTATCTCTCTCATTGTGTGTGTGCGCGCTCATTCTATAAGTGCTGTTTTGGTTAAGGCATTTGCCATTATGATTTAGCTTCCACAGGTTAACCTTCTCTATCACCATGTAAATAAGAAGTTGCTACTGTATATAAGGACAGAGATATGCACACACAAAAGTGTTGTAATAACATGACACATTAATGAAGTGAAAGAGGAATAAAGGTTTTCTTTTTGTTTTATGTTGATTAGAAAAGAATGTGCTTTGTGCTGAACATTACATTTGGGTTGAACCTACATAGAAAGACATAAGAATAAACTATGAATTATGTAAATGACCGTTCTTACAAATTCTCTTCTGGTGTGATTTATGAGTCAAGTTTATAGGGTCAGTTTTAATGGGCTGTGATTAATCATCATGTGGTCCACACTTACTGCATAGTAAAAGGTTGTATTTATAGGTGGCAAAGGTTTTATGGGTAAATAAAAAAATTCTGTTTTGGGTTTGAAGTGTCCTAAACCAGCATTTTGACACGAATTATGTAGAGGAGAGAGATTTCAGAGATTTCTGTTACTCATCGGTTTTATACCGCTTGCAAGAATCTCAAGGAAAAATATCGGGATTTTTTAATGAAGATCAGTTGTTAGTGACATAACTGACCTCTTTTATACATGTCCTTAATAAATCATATAAGAGATCCTTCATAAACTACATTTCAAACACTTTGTTATCTCAATGCCTGAGACCATCAGTTTCTTTAGTCTATAGACAAATCTAATAAACTCTGTTCATCGAAGCTAAAACACAGTTTTATGAACCCTGGTGAATATCAGAATAGTATCAATATCACATTTTGAGAGGTATAGATTTCAAGTGAGATCTTTTTACATCAGGTTTAAAAGACATTAAGAGTTTCCCAATGAGGCGTAGCTGATAGCCTAGTGGGCAGTGCTCCGTTGCCCATGTGCCGTGGCTGTGCATCGGGCGACCCGGGTTTGATTCCCGTCTCGTGGTCCTTTCCCGAACCCACCCCTTTCTCTCTCTCACGTCGCTTCCTGTCCTCTCTAACAATAGCTGTACAATTAAAGGCAAAAACGCCAAAAACAAATCTTAAAAAAAAAAGAGTTTCCCAACGAGTTACAAAAACATTATGTATTTAAATCCAGCCACTTCGGTATTGGCTTTTAAAGTCATCTTCCCCACCACACACACTGAAATAAACCGAACTAAAGTTGTGTATGAGTCGTAAAGGGACAGTTCACACAAACAACAAACTCTGTATAAATCTCTTTGTTCTGATGAACACAGAGAAAGATATTTTGGAAGAATGCCTGTAACCAAAAATTTCTTGGCCACCATTGACTACCTAGTAGGAAAAATGACAATGTCAAAAGTGCCCCAGAACTGTTTGATTTCCTACATTCTTCAAAATATCTTCTTTTGTGTTCAACAGAACAAATAAATGTATAAAGCAAATTTTCCTTCTATGGTAGTCAATGGTGGCCAAGAATTGTTTGGTTACAAAGCATTCAACAAAATATCTTTCTCTGTGTTCTCTCATCTGGGTCAGAACCTCAATTTGACTGTGTTTTCTTATGTTTTCACAATTTAAGAGGTGTATGTCATGCATAATTGCTGCATAGGGGGTAAACAAGGTCAGTTTCTCTCCAAACACAGAGACAGATGTTTCTATGATGAGAGGGACCGTGTGAATGTGTGTGTGTAAATACAGTTGGTTTTTAAATTATATGATTGTTTGTGTGTGTGTGTAGGCGTGCTTGTATAGGAATACATTAACCAGTGCAGCGGGTTATAATGATATGTTAGTTCTATTTATATTTGCTGGAACAAACTTCCTGTGGTCTTGAGAAAGGGAATATGTAGTAGATAATGTAATAGATAATTCTGTTAGAATAAAGAAAATACAGTTGGTGGTAGGGAAGATTATTTTAAATAGCCTGATTTTAAATTATATCACATTTCAGAATTATTTAACTAATTCTTTCAATCATAATGTAGGCATCTATAAACAGCCTCTTACCTCAAATTTGTGATGACGTTATCCCATATCCAGTTTAATCTTTATTTCTATTCATTCTAATTTTATCACATTTTAACACACGGCCAGTGGAGTGAATAGTGACACAGAACACACAGGATACACTTTCAATCTATCTTTTTTCACAGTGTCCCCGTCATGTGAAAGTCCAATATACAGTACTATACTGTGTAAGCCGTTTCTTCCTTACCCATTCTCACCCATCTGTGAGCGACACTGAGACCTCCTCAGCTCAACCATTTCTCCTTGTGACAGTAATGGTAAAAGGAAAACAGGAGTCTCATGACAGGAGTGACATTAAGTGTAGCTAAATAAAACTTTCTCCGCGTTTATCCTCCAGGGTAACCTGACTCAGATGTGGAGGGCTTTATTCACTATTAAAGAAGTAAATAATGAAGTATGTTTCAGAAGCCTGTTTAATAAGACCTCTAACTGGTTTAGATTACACCGGAGGGTATGAGCAATTAGAACGGTGTATGTTTCCAGGCAATTAGTCTGTATGAGGGACGAGAGAACTTGTATGTGCAGGATATACCGTCACATGATATGCTTTAACAGCAGACATCTCAAATTGTGGTTCCTTTTCAGTCGGTCTCTTGACATTGTTGAGAGACAGACTGGGGTTTGATCTTGAGAACCTATCATCTCCGAGAGGAAATAAATACGCGAATGAACTTGGTGAATGGTGTAAATGACCATTAAATCCTCCAATCACGGAAATAGGCCTGCACCTCCACCTTCAGCCATAGAGGGCAGTGTTGCCATTGAATAATTGAGACCGACTCAAACACTCTTTTATTTTGAAATCTTAGAAAGTGCAGTGGCGCTGTGTGCGTACGTTTGTGCGCTTTCTATGTAAAGCATCACGTCTAATTAATGCCACCTGAGGAGACGTATGACGTTCTTCCCTTTTTGTACATGCTGTGTGTAACGTCTGTCAGCCGCAGTGCCCTCGTGCTCCTCAAGAGGGCACTCACCTCATCACTTGGACTGTCATATCACACTACATTTCCCATAACCCTTTGCCTGGACTCATCAGCCATCATTGCATTCACCTGTGTCTTGTTATATTGTGTGTGTATATTGTGACAAGCGTCCTGAGCTCAGATCAGCGTTGCCCTGGAAGCACACGAGGAGCACCTGTTCCCCATCATCACGGGCTGATCGGGGACAGCTGCGGGCGATCAGATCACCTCCTTTTAAGATGCGGAATCGTCAGGAGAAAGGAGAACCTCGCTCCCTGAGATGGTGACTAACCGTGTCCTTTCCCTCTTCCAGAGAGCAGTGTGTGACCCGACCTACGCCGCCACGAGCACCCCACGGACACCCCACTCAGGAAACAAGGGACACTCAGGAGAGCACCACACTTGGGAGAATAGGCCTTGTTCACCTCTGCACCCGGAAGAAAAGGCCTAATTCACCCTCACACCACTTACTTTAATAAAGCCACCCTTCGGGGAATGTGTTGATTTGAGCTCTCCTTGTCATGTGATCCTTCCACCCTGCTACACTGGTGGAGAATGCGGGCATAAGAGTGGAAGGAAAGCTGTCAAGTGCATCTCGGACCACGCACTTCCTGTCTAATTGTTTTGTTATCTCCCAGTTTTGGTTTCTTTTTTTTTTTTTGTCTGTACAGGTGGGCGCTCCTTTCCCCCTCCCCAGCATGGAAGAAGTCCTTCAATGGCTGACGGAGGTTAGCATCCGCCAGCAACAGATAACCGCGCACCTCGCCACCCGACAGGGCCAGATGGAGCAGGAGCTCAGTACCCTGCACGCCGGTACCGCACGACGACTGCCCATACCTGACCCACGTCTCAAGTGACCCAGCTGCTCCCAAAAATGACGGCACACGACGACGTAGAATCATTCCTCCAGATGTTCGAAACCACGGCGGTGAGAGAAGGCTGGGAGAGGGACGAATGTGCTCAGCTGCTGGCACCTCTCCTCACGGGGGAGACGCAAAGAGCGTACTTCGCCTTACCGGCTGGGACAGCGAACTTCTACCCGGAACTCAAGAGGGAGATTCTCGCCAGAGTAGGGCTTTCTCCGATCTGTGCAGCCCAACACTTCCACAACTGGGAATACAAGCCCCATCTCCCAGCCCGAACTCAGACCGCCGAGTTATCTCGACTCGCCCAACACTGGTTGCTGGAAGGGGAACCCACAGCATCCCAGGTGGCGGAGCGCGTCATGATCGACCGGATGCTCCGAGCCCTTCCTCGCTCGCACCGTCATGCCGTCGGGATGCGAAACCCCGGGACAGTCACCGAACTGGTAGAGGCCATGGAGCTGGCGGATGCTGCCCAACACCGAGATGCTGGGGAGCGAGCGCCGCCTTTTCCCCGGAGGGTGGTCCAGGAGCAACGCTCGCCGGAGGGCACCCTTCGACCTGTAGGCAGGTCGGCGGCTCCCCCTCCACGGGACAAACCCATGCCAACGGAAGTCTCGACACCTCCCGCTCGGAAGTGGCTGGCAGACTGCATTTTCCATCATGACATGCCTGCTGGGGCTCCAAAAGCGCAGGTGAGGATAAATGGCCACCCAATGACTGCCTTACTCGACTCCGGCAGTGCGGTCAGCTTGATCCCGGCCCACCTCCTCTCACCCCGCAATGAGTCTCGGGCCTCGATTCCCATCACGTGCGTACATGGAGACACCCGACAAGTCCCAGCCCGAAGGGTAATCGTCTCGGCGGAACCTGGCTCCTGGCCGGTGGAGGTGGGTGTCATGAAGGACCTGCTGATCCCTGTGCTTCTGGGAAGAGATTGGCCAGGATTTGACCACCTGCTGTCCACCACCATGCAGCCTGCCAGCAACAAGGGGAGCCGCCGACGCGGGATCCCGGGGAAAGGAACCCGTCGACGCCTGGCCCTGCTAGTTTCGGACAGCGGGAGAGATGGTGAGTCCCCACCCCCCAACCCTAACCTCTTCTTTGATGTGTTCCAGCAGGTCACGAGCGGGGGCTCATTTGCCAGTTAACAACGGGAAGATGATCGACTCAAGCACTGTCCCCATCCTCTCCCGCACTTCATTGTCCGAAACGGCCTGCTATACTGCGTCGCTCAGCGACGGGGGGAGGAGAAAACATTACTGGTGGTACCCAGGTCCAAAATGGAGATGGTATTGGAGCTGGCACATTCGCATCCATTGGCTGGTCATCTCGGAGCCGCCAATACAACCCAACGCATCCGGGATTGATTCCATTGGCCTGGGCTGGATGCTGACGTGAAGGGATTCTGTCAGGCCTGCCCCACCTGCCAGAAGACGTCTCCCAGTACTCCTCCTCCCAGCCCGTCGATCCCATTGCCCATTATATGGGTGCCCTTCGAGAGCATCAGGATGAATCTGGTAGGGCCATTGCCGAAGTCTGCCCGGGGTCACGAACACATCCTGGTGATCGTCGACTATGCCACCCGGTACCCGGAAGCAGTGCCCCTGTGGAAAGCCACCGCCAAGGCCATCGCCCAGGAGCTTTTCATGCTATACAGCCGGGTTGGCATACCCACGGAGATCTTGACCGACCAGGGGACCCCATTTATGTCCCGGCTAATGGCTGACCTCTGTAAGCTCTTGAAAGTGAAACAACTGAGGACCTCCATATACCACCCTCAAACTGACCGCCTAGTCGAGCGCTTCAACAAGACCCTGAAACAAATGCTGCGGCGGGTGGCAGCCGACGAGAAGCGAGACTGGGACCTCATGCTCCCCTACTTCCTGTTTGGTATACGTGAGGTCCCCCAAGCGTCAACTGGTTTCACTCCCTTTGAGCTCCTCTTTGGACGGCAACCCCGGGGCCTATTAGATGTCGCAAGAGAAGCCTGGGAACAGCAACCTTCTCCTCACCGCTCTGTAATAGAGCATGTCAAAGAGATGAGAGAACGCATCGACAGGGTAATGCCATTAGTCCGGGAACATCTCAGCAAGGCACAGCAGGCCCAGCAAAGACTGTATAACCAGGCCGCCCAGCCTCGGGAGTTCCAGACGGGCGACAGAGTCATGGTCCTGGTCCCCAATTCAGCTTGCAAATTTTTGGCCAGCTGGCAGGGACCATTTACCGTGGTCAAAAAAATCGGTCCAGTAACTTACCGTATAAGGCAACCGGGAAAGAGGAAGGCGGAACAACTATACCATATTAACCTCCTCAAGAAGTGGAAGGGGACCAGTGACCAGCTCGTCGCCCTTACCTCCACGGACCCCGCTGTAGTAGACATCGACCCCCTCCTCTCAACCACGCAGAAGACCGAGCTGCAGCACCTGGTCGGTCAATTCCAGGATGTGTTCTCCACAGAGCCTGGGCAGACCCGCGTGGTACAACACGTAATCCAGACAGCGCCAGGAGTCATAGTACGACAACGGCCGTACCGGATTCCAGAGGCTCGTCGGCAGGCTATTGAGACGGAAATCCAACAGATGCTGAAGTTAGGGGTAATTGAACCATCTTGCAGCCCCTGGTCCAGCCCTATCGTAATGGTCCCAAAACCAGATGGCACCCTCCGTTTCTGTAATGACTTCAGACGCCTCAACGAAGTCTCAGAGTTCGACGGCTACCCAATGCCTCGGGTGAATGAGCTACTGGATCGCCTGGGGAAGGCACGGTACATCTCCACGTTGGATCTCACCAAGGGATACTGGCAAGTGCCGCTCTGAGGGGATGCCAAGCCCAAGACAGCCTTCAGCACTCCTAGTGGCCACTTGCAGTACCGGACTCTCCCCTTTGGACTGCATGGGGCCCCAGCCACCTTCCAACGGATGATGGACATCCTGCTGAGGCCCCATCAGTCCTATGCGGCAGCCTACATCGACGATGTAGTCATCCACTCCGAGCATTGGGAGGATCACCTGGACCGGTTACGGAGGGTGCTGACCGAACTACGTAGGGGTGGGCTAACCGCCAACCCCCGGAAATGTCACATGGGTCTCTCCGAGGCAAAGTACCTAGGCTTCCAGGTGGGACGGGGACTAATCCGGCCCCAAGAGAAGAAGGTGGAGGCGGTTCGAAATGCTCCGATACCCAGGACAAAGACATAGGTACGAGCCTTTCTGGGGTTGGTGGGGTATTACCGCTGCTTTATCCCTAAGTTCTCCTCTCTAGCCACCCCTCTGACAGACCTGACCAGGAAGGGGCAGCCGGACATCGTAACGTGGACTCCTCAAGCCGAAGAGGCGTTCCAGACAAGACCGCACTCATGTCCGAGCCCGTCCTACGAGCCCCGGACTTCAGCTGCCCCTTCCTGCTGCAAACGGATGCCTCCGACACAGGGATAGGGGCCGTCCTGTCCCAGATGCAGGAAGGTGAGGAGCATCCTATCCTATACATCAGCAGGAAGCTGACCCCCGCCGAGAGGAACTATGCCACCGTGGAGAAGGAAGCCCTGGCCATCAAGTGGGCAGTCCTGGAGCTCCAGTACTACCTCCTGGGCTGGAAGTTCACCCTGGTAACGGACCACGCGCCACTACAGTGGATGGCACGAGCCAAGGACACCAATGCCAGGGTGACACAGTGGTTCCTCGCGCGCCAGGACTACCACTTCCTCCTACAGCACAGGGCTGGGGCGGCCAACGCCAACGGTCTCTCTCGGATTTGGTCCGCTTATGCAGGACTGTCAGGGGTCACTCCCCACCCACCCCGAGTATCCCCACTATTAACCCCATTTCTCACCACCAGGCCGAGGACAACGCCTATGGGGGGGGAGTGTGATGAGCGTCCTGAGCTCAGATCAGCGTTGCCCTGGAAACACATGAGGAGCACCTGTTCCCCATCATCACGGGCTGATAGGGGACAGCTGCGGGCGATCAGATCGCCTCCTTTTAAGCTGCGGAATCACCAGGAGAAAGGAGAACCTCGCTCCCTTAGATGATGACTAACCGTGTCTTTTCCCTCTTCCAGAGAGCAGTGTGTGACCCGACCTACGCCGCCACGAGCACCCCACGGTCACCCCACTCAGGAAACAAGGGACACTCAGGAGAGCACCACACTTGGGAGAATAGGCTTTGGTCACCTCTGCACCCGGAGGAAAAGGCCTAGTTCACCCTCACACCACTTTCTTTAATAAAGCCACCCTTCGGGGAATGTGTTGATTTGAGCTCTCCTTGTCGTGTGATCCTTCCACCCTGCTACAATATATAGTGCCTGTGTTTCTTGTGTCAGTGGTCCGGTATTGTTTATATTGTAATGTGTTCGTTCCGCCTTTGGTTTCCGCCTTTGTTTTCCATGGATGTTACTTTTATATTAAATACTGTTTGCATTTAGATCCTACCTGACCAGCTCATAATTACAGAATACTGGACCACTATGGCTCTAGCAGCAGTATATCCAGCAGGAGCTCGCCTGCTAATATTGCGCCAGGGCTATCGCTACCTTGAGGATCATACCCAGGTCTTTTTAAACCTAGCTCATCAATCAGATTTTCCAGATAAGTCACTCAATGTCTTCTACCGGCGCAGTCTTAATGATCCTCTAAAAACTCAGCTTGCCAGTTATGATCTTCAAGGGAGCTTTCAACATTTTGTGGAGCAGGTCTTGTTAATGGGTGGTGCCCCTTTCACTGTTGGCGAAGTGGAGGAGGAACTCTGCCTTAAAACAATTTTGGGGGGGCAGTAGGCCTCAGGTTCCGTAGGCCATGGAGCCAGAGCCCGCTGCCCAGCCGCCAGAGCCTGCTGCATAGCCGCCAGAGCCTGCTGCAGAGCCGCCAGAGCCCGCTGCCCAGCCGCCAGAGCCCGCTGCTGAGTTCCTGTCCTGGGAGTCTCCAGCCGTCATGGCCGCCAAGCCAGTCTCCAGCCGTCATGGCCTCCAAGCCAGGGCTTCCAGCCCAGCCAGCGCCTCCGTGGCTTCCAGCCCTGCCAGCGCCTCTGTGGCCGCCTGACCACGGCCCAGGTCCGCCTCTGTTCCACGGCCCAGGTTCTGTTCCCCTTCATGGGCCTGTCCCTTCATCCCGCCTCCTGTTCCATCTCTGCTCCTCCGCCCTCCTGAACTGTTGTTTTGGGGCGTCTGGAATCCACCCTTAGAGGGGGGCTATGTAACATCTGTCAGCCGCAGTGCCCCCGTGCTCCTCAAGAGGGCACTCACCTCATCACTTGGACTGTCATATCACACTACATTTCCCATAACCCTTTGCCCGGACTCGTCAGCCATCATTGCATTCACCTGTGTCTTGTTATCTTGTGTGTGTGTGAGTGTGTGTGTGTATAGTGCCTGTGTTTCTTGTGTCAGTGGTCTGGTATTGTTTATATTGTAATGTGTTCGTTGTGCCTTGTTCTCTGCCTTTGTTTTCCACCTTTGTTTTCCATGGATGTTGCTTTTATATATAAATACTGTTTGCATTTAGATCCTACCTGACCAGCTCATCATTACACTGTGCAAACGTCTGTTTAATGGATTCTTTCCATAGTACTTCTTAGCTCCTGGGTGATGAAGGGCATAAGATACCGTTTTTAATTATATTAAAATACTTATTGGGCCATGTTTGCTAAATTTTGGGAACCTTTGAAGTTTATTGTATTGATGTTTTCTGAAGTCGTTAGCATATATGCAGGTTTGGAATACCACTAAGGGCCATTTAAATTGTTAATGTTGCTATGCAGATTGTTTAAAACTCATTTGTAGTAGGTGTTTAATTGGTATTAAAGATGTTTATTGTCAGTTCTAAAAATGTATATTATTCAGGCTTTTTACGGAACAGTAAGGAAAGGGTATTAAATTAGCCTGTAGGCTAATTTTGTGATTTATTGTCACACTCTTAATGGTATAACGGAAGTACAATTAGACTGCAAATGTGTATTTATTAGTGCATGTGTTTGTTACGGACATTTGTATACAATTTTGAGTGTTTAATTATTGATGGTTTGTTTGTTTGTTTGTTTTATTCAGCTCTTACAGTGTTTTTTTAAGAAAAAATAAAACCCTTTATAAACATCAGTTCTTGAGTAAAGTCCATCAGTTCAGTTCTGGGAATGATACAAATGGCATGCTATTCCAGTCTTCGCCCCGTGCATAAGGGTTTAAAAGGAGATGGCGGCGCCCTTTCATCTTTTTGTTCTTCGGAACCTGCATGACTGGATGTCAGGCAACTAATCTCTTTGAGAAAGCTACTACACTACTGGACTTAAGACGTGTGCAGCGGAACTCCCCCTGTGTTCGAGCGGACTTCCCCTGGACGTTTCGGCAGCGAGCCACAGAGCATCTAAAAGAGCAAATTTCTCACAGTTGCGGGCATGTTCTTTGGGTATGACAGACTCATCCCGAGTCCGACGGAGCGAGTTCGCCGCTTCAGCGAGGTCGACCACTTCAGCGAGCAGCAGGGGTCCGTCAGCTTCGGCTTCGCGGACCATCCATGCCCCAAGCACGCTCACCTGACATCCCCAATGGGCGGCGGTGAACTGTCCCATAGCGGGCAGACTCGACGGCTGCATTCTGGTTCTTGGGTCCGCCCCAGTTCCATTTTTCCCGGAAGTGCATGCGGAGTTCACGAGGATGTGGAATGTGCCGTGGAATGTGACGGGCTCAGGAGCTGTTACTTCCCTGGACATTGGGGTGGCTAAGGGATTTGTCGACGTCCCCCAGGTGGAACGTGCAGTCGCAGTGCACCGCAGACAGCTGCCACTTGGAGAGGCTGACCAAGGCTCCCTTCCTAGGCTTGTAAGCTCTCTTCGACACTCGTGTCGAAAGCTTACAGTGCTGTGGGTCAAGCTGCTTCCGCCCTCCACGCTATGGCAGTGCTTCAGGTTTTTCAGGCCAAGGCTTTGAAAGACTTGGATAATGGAAGACCGACCCCACTCGCATGCGAGCTGTGCACCGCCACTGACCTCGCGCCCCGAGAGACGAAGGCCACAGTGAGTGTCCTGGGTCAGACTATGTCCACTTTAGTGGTCCAGGAAAGACACCTGTGGCTCAACCTTGCATAAATGAGTGACTCTCAGAAGGCCCGCCTTCTGGATGCGCCCATCACGCAGGCTGGGCTGTTTGGTGACACCGTGAAGGATGTGTCACAACACTTTTCCGCGGCGAAGAAGCAGGCGGAGGCGAGTCAATGCCCCCCCACGACCCGGCCACCTATTGGTTGTCGAGGTACCGAGCATTGCCTGCCCCCTTGCAGCCCTGCCTCCCCGCGGCGGCCCCCTCCCAATCGACCCCTGCTGAGGAAGGCTTCTGCCCCGACAAAAGCCCGCTAAAAAGATAACTAAGCAGCCCTGACGGGATGAGTCCAGAGAGAGTAATATCGGGCCATTCCACCGGCGGGTTCAGGGAGCACACTAAAGCCGGGCCTTTTCCGGGCCTGGCGCCCACTCTCTCACAGAAGAGTATCCTCTCTCTCTCTGGGTTTTCTTCTTTCCTCGTAGCACTCTCGACACGACGGTGTCTCGGTTGAGTCCATACTGCGCTGCCCTCCACAACCTCCACTGGATGTTGTGTCGGCCGGCGACAATAAGCATGTAAGTCGCAGAGCCGTCAAACCTCCCTGGGGTTCCGCCCTGCGCGAGGTGACCGCTCTGCCAGCCACCGAAACCCCCCCCACGGGACGGTGCAGCAGATCGTCCCTCTAGTTCCTCTGTCATGGTACTTGGGAGCTTGGGAGTGCACCAGCCCATTGCGATGGCTAGAGAGAACGATCCATCTCGGCTATGTGATCCAGTTCGCCAGACGCCCGCCCAGGTTCGGGGCATTCTCCACACCTCAGTCCGAGGGGAGAATGTTTCCGTGCTCCTCTGGCCAAGAGAGCCCGTCCCTCAGCCGAGATGTCCTCTGGGTTTTACAGACCGTACTTCGTCGTTCCCAAGAAAGGTGGGGCTCGGGCAGGTCTTGAGGCCGATCCCACTGGAAGATTAAGTCTCGCGGTAGCGCTCACTTGTGACTCACTAGTCCAGTCAGTGTCACTCCGCTTGAGCTCGTGATACGGCTCAGCACCATGGCGTGTCGTATAGGACCCCAGTCTGTTTCTCATCGAGACGTCACAACGTCGAGAGACCGACTGAAAGGGAACGTCTCGGTTATGACTGTAACCTTTGTACCGTGATGGAGGGAACGAGACGATGTCTTCCTTCCACAATGCTTCGCCGGCCCGCTGCAGCCACTGTGAGATGTCTATCAGGCTCCTCAGCCCAAAATATGAATGAATGGGCGCCGCCATCTCCTTTTATACCCGTATGCACGGGGCGGAGACTGGAGTGCACATGCCATTTGCCAAGTTCATTGCCATTTTTAAATTCCTCTCGGAGATGATAGGTTCTCAAGATCAAACCCCAGTCTGTCTTTCAACACAACATCTCATTCCCTCCATCAGGGAACAAAGGTTACAGTCATAACCTGTAACCAGAGACGTATTTGCAAGGATGTAAAATTGAACTATGTGTTTTTCTATTCTTCTTCATTGGGGCCCAAAATACATCAGGGTAGACTAAAATGTTCATTTATTTGAGTATGTTGTCTAGGAATGGCATACCCCCACCCCCATGGTTTCTCTAATGGTGAAAGGTTCTGTGCAAGTGGCTTCTCAATACAGTTAAGCATAATATCCTCCACCATAGACATTCATTATTGCTGCATCCTCAGATGTGGAGTGCAGTTTTCAGGCAAGCAGCACATTAAAGACCCTATGTTGTGTTTCTGCATGAATGTAGTCAGAAATGGGTAATGTATCAGAATAGAAAGCTGCATGAAACGCAGCATGTGGCATCTCCGCTGAGGTTAAAAAGACTGCTGACTATAATGACCAGCACATCTGTGGTTGTTTATGTGTGCGTTCCATCCGCTCGCTGTGTTTTTCTGTGTTAATAAACAGCTGCAGCATTGTTGTGAGTCTCTTTCTATTCATTTCTGTACTCCATCCCTGCCTATGTTGTTTTGTGGTTTTAATCTGGTCTGTGTTTTTGTCTGTTTCAGGCTTAGTGTTTGGCTAAACTGGTGTTTGGCTAAGCTTGCTAGTCTTTCAACATGGCCAAGGATTTTCCGTAAAATTCACTTGACAAATTTCCAAAACTCTTCTAGAACCAGTAAAATAAACAACCTCATCTAAGTCTAAAACTAGTAAAAGCATCTTAGGCTGGCTTAAGCTGTTTTGGGGCAATTCCATGAAAATGTCAACTTTAAGATAAAAGCAATTACGTTTTTACTAAAGGTTTTCAACATACTGGTCAAATGTCAATATTTGGTGGTTTAAAGCTTTTTTTTTGTTTTTAAAGCATTGTTACATTCATAACCGAATTGTCACATCCGTAACGGTCCATATTCCTCATAAAAGGGCACATGAAAATTCAAATAAAATAATTATTTAAATGCCATCCCTGGTTAGTGCATTTTCACAAATCACAGAAATCCTACAAAGTATGTTGTCTCTCAAAAACATGCGTCCTTTTGTTGTCACATCCATAACGCATTGATTTTTCTCTTTAAAATAGAAAACTTTTGCATAGACCGATATTTTTCTGATGTCTGGGGTGTTATCATCAGAGGTTTAGTAAAATAAAAACAGATGATTCCATATATTGGTAATAAATACATATTTTAAGAGTTTATATTTCAAGTTTTGACTGAAAATGTCACATCCATAACCCATCATCTAGCCTTCCCTCTGTATAGCACACGTGGGCTGCTAGTAACATTAGCAGCAGCTGTTAGTTTCTGTAATCCAGCCAGATATAGAGGGAGACTAGGCATCTGCTCCATCATGTGGATAGGGAGAGAGAGATGGAGGAGGTGGGAAATGGGGTGATTAATAAATATGAGAAAGGACATAGACAGGGGTAAAGAAGGGCAACAGGGGAGGTGCAGAGAACACATGTACACAATTCAGTGATGGCAAGAATGATGATAAGGATTAGCATATGATATAACAAAGAGGAAGAAAGCAGGTCAAATGGCACTGGAAAGTAATGATAGCTGGAGACTGAGGGCGCAGAGGGAGGCTAATAGTGAGATGGAGAGAAGAAAATGAAGAAAAAAGTGATTTCCACAGGATGATGGCATATGAAGCTAACCGCAGTAAACAAGCCTGTCTGGGTTCATTCCCGTACAGGTTGTTTAGTTTTGTGTTCACACTAATTTCCCAAATGACCAACCATGTGAAACTCTGTAAAGATAAGCATAGAAAAACAATGGATTGGTCTGGGAGAAAAGGAAAAACAATGTTATTTAAAAGAGAATGTTACGTTTAAGTAATATAACATATCGTAGCCAAATAATTTACTTGTTGTTTCTTTTTATTGTTATCAGAAATAATCTGTAGGGCTCTTTGCAGATGTGTACCGGAAGATAAATTTAGGCCACAAAAGCGCATGCACAGTAACGCGTGTTTATGTTGCTGCTTTGAAACCAAGTACTGTGCTTTGACTTATCAGATGTGATGAACAGTGGAACTTCTCAAAAAAAAGGATTACTTTTCTTTTAAAGCTGTGAAATCCACATAAGTAATACTTACATTATATTGATATGTCGCATATAATGATTGTAAAGAAGACATCATACTGAATAGGGAGAATCTGTCAGAAACACTCACAGATACAACAGTACATGCATATGTAAGTGGTGGTGTTGTGGCTTAACTAGCAGGAATCTCTTGAAGGCTTCCTCCCTAAATTCGACTGATCCGAGCTCAGAGCGGGAGAACTGGAAATGCAAATGAGAGACTGCAGTGCGTGTACGTTGTTGTGTGTGTGTGTGTGTGTGTGTGTGTGTGCGTGTGTGCGTGCGTGCGTGCGTGCGTGCGTGTGTGAAGACTGTTGTAAAGAGTTGGCAGATTTTGTTTAACAGGCTAATTAAGCATTAAACTACCTCAGATCTGGATGAGAAATGATGAGGGTTGGAGAGAGAAAATAATTTCCTTTCAAACAGTTTTTAATCCTGGTTAAAGTTCTTGCAGTCTACCCCCTAATGCATCTCTCTCCCCCCACTCTCTCTCTCCTCTGTCTGTACGATTTTAAAGGTGGGGTGCCACAGTGTTTCATGCATGCTGACTTCTTTCCAATGTTAAACGTGCTGGTTTAACATGGTCAACTTGTCAAAAAATGAGTTAGACGTATGATGTAGTATTTCTGTGCTCGATACACTCCCCCTGTCACGGTCCCACCGTCTTGTTTATGAAATTCTAGTCGTGTGGTGGGATCGGGGCAGAGTCCTTAGGTTATGTGTGGAGAGAAACATATATATACGTTCTCTCCAGTGTCTTGTCATTGGCCCCATTCCTCTCGTTTCCTTGTCATCTTCCCCTGAGTGTTTAATTACCCACACCTGCCCCGTGTCATTATCCCTCGTTTGTCTTCCCTATAATACCCTCATGTTTCTTTGTCTTGTTGCTCGTGTATTACATATGTGTATGTGGATCGTGCTTGTCAGTGTTCCTTTGTTCCTGTCGGTCCCAGTGTGCTGTTTAATGTTCTGAGTCTTGTCAAGTAAGTCTTTTAGTGTTTTGTTATAGTTTGTCAAGTGTTTCTCAGTTTAGTCCAGTTTTAGTCAGTCTATGTTCTGTTTGAGTTTTTCCTGTTTTCTTGATTTACCCCTCGTGGGTTTTTGTTTTGTTTATTTGTTTATATAAATCTTTGTTAACCCCTTCACTGTGCCTGCATTTGGGTTCTTCTGCCAGATCCGTGACAGAATAACACGAGCCATACGAACCCAGTAGGCAGCATGGGCACGAGACGGTCCCACCAGGCTCGCCTCCTCTGCGGCATTCGTCAGGGGAACGATGACATCGAGGACTATCTGTATAGGTTCCTGGATGCCGCAGAGGAGGTTGTCTTCGGGGAGGAGGAGGTGGCGGTGCTTTTTAACGCCGGTCTCAGGGACCCCCTGTCCGGGCGGAGATGCGGTCTTGAGACCGCTGGACTTCGATGTCGTGTGGCGGTACGTCATGAACCGACCGGAGTCCAGGGTCTCAACACGTCACTACACCCATCTCCGCTGGCCGCCATACAGGAGGGTCAGACCCTGCAGATCGGGGTTTTAGGCATGCCACACCGCTCTCCTCAACCCCTGCAGCCTCCGCCACCAGTAAGCCTAGGTGGCAAGGGGGAGCGTGAGTCCTTGGGGAACCACCTCCGAGGAGTCCCAGCCGGAGCCAGCCGTGTCCGTTATACCTCCTTCCATCACCCGACCACCAGCCGGGTGGCTAGGCGAAGAAGAAGAGGCAACGGCGGGCAGCCGTGCGCACGTGCCCAGTCCAGCCGGCAGCCGGTGCAGCCGGACGTCCAGTCCGGTGCAGCCGGCAGTCCAGTCCGGTTCGTGTCCAGCCCGATGGTCCAGTCGTGTCCAGTCTGTGTCCAGTCCTGTGCAGCCGGTATCCAGTCCGGTGCCAGCCGGCGTCCAGTCCGGTGGTCCATTCTGGGTGTGTTCTGTGTTCATTCTGTCGTAGTCAGCTCATTGTGGTGCAGCGGCGCTCTCCAGTTCGGGTTGCTATGCCGTGCGTACAGTTCTTTTGTTGTCCAGTTCCTGATGGACAGTTTTTGTCGATGTATGCGTCAGTTGCGGCGTTCAGTCCGTGTTTGATCCGGCGGCGATTCCAGTCCGGTGATTCCAGCCTGGCTTGTCTCAGTCCGGTGATCTAGCCAGCCGGCCGTTCCGTCGGGTGATGTGCCAGTCCGGCTGGTCAGGTTCGGTTGATTCTTCAGCAGTGCTTGCTCAGGCTCGGCCCGTCAAGCCCATGTCCACTGCGGAGCTTTTTGGCGCTAGCCGGTGGTCAAGCGCATGTCCAGATTTCTTTTTAGCCTCGGCTGCCAGCCGTGAGTTCAAGCATGTCCAGCCGGTCTGTCAGCCTTGTTGCCGTCAATTCTATGTTCTGCAGTTTTCCTGGCCTCTCGAGCGTCGTCAAGCTTCAGCAGGGTCTTGGGAACTTGCCAGGTCTATATAGATCTTGTCACCGAGGATACTCCGCGCGTCCTCTCTGTGGTATTCAGTCCGGGGTATGATTTGGATGTTCTTTCCACTGGTCATATAGAACTGCCCTAGTTGGGGCGTTCTCTGTGTTTGGTCCTCCCCCTTCTCCTCCTCTATTGTTTGGGGTATTTCTCGTGATGTCCACCACGTAGCTGGTGTTGTTGTCTATGTCTATTATTTTTGCTTGCTGATTTTGTTTTCTTTGTTTTGCCTTGTCCTGTCTGTCTCCCAGTCTGTCATGTCTTGTTTGTCAACCCCTTGGTGAACACCTGGGGGTGTTCATTAAGGGGGGGGCTCTGTCACGGTCCCACCGTCTTGTTTATGAAATTCTAGTCGTGTGGTGGGATCGGGGCAGAGTCCTTAGGTTATGTGTGGAGAGAAACATATATATATACGTTCTCTCCAGTGTCTTGTCATTGGCCCCATTCCTCTCGTTTCCTTGTCATCTTCCCCTGAGTGTTTAATTACCCACACCTGCCCCGTGTCATTATCCCTCGTTTGTCTTCCCTATATATATATAGTATACCCTCTTGTTTCTTTGTCCTGTGCTCGTTCGTTGTTCTTGTTCCTGTCGGTCCCAGTGTGCTGTTTAATATTCTGTGTCTTGTCAAGTAAGTCTTTTAGTGTTTTGTTATAGTTTGTCAAGTGTTTCTCAGTTTAGTCCAGTTTTAGTCAGTCTATGTTCTGTGAGTTTTTCCTGTTTTCTTGATTTACCCCATCGTGGGTTTTTGTTTTGTCTATGTTTAATAAATATATTCTTTGTTAACCCCTTCACTGCTGCCTGCATTTCGGTTCTTCTGCCAATCCGTGACACCCCCAGTGTTTGTATAGGTTTCGGAAAGTTTTTTTCAAACATGAAATTCCGTATCGTAACAACTTTTCTTAGTCCCTTATTGGACAATTCTCAAGAAAAAGCACGCCCACACATCAACCAGCAAGAGCGAGATGAAAGAGCACGCCCACGTGTCAACCATGGAGATGATCAATGTGCTCCTTCGTTCGCGAAGTTTAGCTGTGTTTGTTTGTTCACTGCATTTCGGTGAGGGAATGTTATATAAACGGTGGATATAATGCTGGATTTGCAGATCATTTGAAATTGATAGATGGAGCGGTCCCAGCGCTAAAAGATGCTTGTCATGAACCACACAAACTTGTGTTGAATCAGTTATGCAGGGATAATGCAATGATGTATTTTGTGCTCGTGCTTTAGTTCCAACCCCTGCACGCGTTCAGTAGGTCGCCTGTTTTTGGAAATAATCATACAGCTGTATCTGTCTTTTATAAATGTGATCAAACTAAAGACTCTTCGAAGATACGAAGTATGCAATAGTACTCTTACTCTATAGGTCAGGGGTCTTCAACTACATTTCTTTGAGGGCCAGATTCCAAAAGTATAAATAGGATGCAGGCCAGTTTTTACCATTATCTTCCGTCATTTTGTATTTCTGTTATTTATTGCATTTTGTTCCCTTTGTACTGTTTCTGTTGCTGTTACTTATAGACCATATATTAAAACATGCACACAAATATTGCATCCAGTATTTTTGCCTTTTCATGATATTTAATTAAAAGGGATATTGTCCCAGCAAACACAGTACTTTCTGACAACATCGCCAGTACGTCTTCATTTGGTCACCGTGACATTACTTTGTGACCACGTTCTGAGGACGTCTTTGCAACGTTTCATTTCTTAGAATTTTTGCTTACTTTCCAGAATAGTCGCAGCCACATCCTCAAATAATGTCGTTAATTAATCCCATGGAGAACGTTGTAGCACATACTGGTCTTCAGATAACCTGGACACTGGTAATTTTATTAATGAATCTGAGCTGCGCACTCGCATCATGTACATATAAACGGTCATTTCTTTTTACCTCACTGCCTGATATATTACTTTAGCGGTTTATTAATATTCTTTCTTTACATTGTAGTTTACATTTGTGAGAATTAACACATATTTTAGTGATTTTCATTTGATTTGGCGCGTTAAGATCAACGGACCCTGATGTTTTCAATTTAGTGTAACTGAAGATATTGTTGTTTCTAAAAACGGACATCCTGCTAAACGTATGTGGTAGGACAAGAATCTGCGTGATATCACTGCGCCTGCTGTGGCTGGATTGCCGATTATTATGTTTAAATAACATTAAGTCTCATTGGACAGACCAATCAAATCGCTTTATAAGACGTCAGTATATCGTTATGCATGAAATGGTACATAATGTAAAGTGCATTGTATTCTGGGATACATTATCCCACACAGGCTCTGCTTTTGTGACAAATATGTCTTTGCATACAGAAAGTCTGGATAGTGTGCATGCTATACTGCACTCTTAGCATTATTGCAGATATATACATTTCTTTATATTGAATTTTAAATAAAATAATTCTGTCACTCAGTATAATTGCGTCTTTTCTCATAATGAACTTGTCCAAGTAACTTTATTCTGAATTAAAGGGACAGTTCACCCCCCCCACAAAAAAATAAAATTCTGTCATCGTTTACTCACCCTCTTGACATTTCAAACCTGTATGACTTACTTTCTTCTGCAGAATTACAAAACAAAATATAAAAAATAACCAACAATTGAACAACGGCAGTACCCATTCACTTCTATTGAACACAATGCACCAATGCAAGTCAATTGGTACCACTGTTGTTCAGTTACCAACATTCTTCAAAATATCTTCATTTTTGGTCTAACTATCCCTTTAATGTGTTGTTCACAAGAAAAATTACTGGATCTAATACTTGGAGCATGACAGCACCAATATAATAAGTTGCCCCAAGAAGCTTCCAATCCCCTACATGTGATGAAAATCAGTCCTATCTCCATTCTGAGACAAATTCGTTCATTATTGTTTCAAAAGTATCCTGATATTACAAGAATATGAGATAAATGGGCAATAATGGGTATAGTTTCACCTGGCTTAAAACTAAAACTAAAAACTTTCAATATGAGACATTTGTGATAAATTGAAACTTGAGTTTATTGAGCTTTGTGATTTATTCGCTGGTAGCGTTGAGAGCTTTTCATAAGAGAGATGCAATCATTTAACACATAAACTTGTAAGTACTGTAAGCTGCGGGTGGAATCATCATCCGAATCATTCTACACGGTCCAGATTCAATAATACCTGCTGTGTTGTTTTGTTTCTGCATAATTTCATCAACAACATTTGCTGATATACATCATGTTTACCCAGGACACGATAACTCTTAATTCGTGCACACGGCATCAAAAGGAATCAAAAAGTCAAATCCAGTTGAACCTGTTACAGAATCATACTGCGAAGCTGCCTTTGACTTGAACAAAATGTACATATCAAACTTAATATGGGTGTAATCTTGAGAACGCTATGACCGAATGTTGTTGAAATATGTATATAGCAGTTCCTGTTGCTTGGGAAATGTATGCCTTATGCCCACTTCCATCCATAAAAGAAACAGCTATTGTGCCGTGGACGAAGGTTATCTTCTGGCATTTATTAACTTCATGCATTAGCAGCCCTGCATAACTGTGATAGCTTTGTGTGTATACATAAGACAGTAACAGTAAGTGAAATTGTATAACTTTTAATTAAAATATACTTTTTAAGAGAAAAACTTGTTCATAAAAGGTGAGGGGAAAATGGAATATTTCACTTTTTCAAATTAGCAAGAAAATTGTGCTCTCTCCATTGTATAGTATGCAGGCATTTTAAAAGACGTGTCTGCTTGATGAGCCACAAGTATGTGTTTGTTTATGACTTGTTGGCACCTATTCACCTTCATCTTTTAATTCTGAAACTGCACGACTGACAGTTGTAAACAGAAGAGTCTTTATTCCAGCATTCATCAGTCAGTCAACTAAATATCCTCAGTCTGACCGAGACCTGGATTCGCCCAGAGGACATATGTCTGGTGCACGTCTTCGGCTGCTCTATTTCCCACATAACCTCTCACCCACCTGTCTTCATTTCATACCCTTTGCTCCGCTTTTCTCCTTTAAAGGAACAGTTTACCCAAAATTAAAATTCTGTCTTCATTTACACCCTCAACTTGTTCCTAATCTGTATAAATTTCTTGAACACAGAGAAAGATATTTAAAAGAATGCTTGTTGTAACCAAACAGTTTTTGACTACCATAGAAGGAAAACTTGATTTTAAATTTCTTTGTTTTGTTGAACACAAAAATATATATTTTGAAGAATGTACACTGAAAAAAATTTGGAGTAAAGTTTACTTGAAAAAAGCTAGGAAACAATTTTCACTCAGGAAATGTTAGTACATTTATCAGAACTGTCCAAGTAAAGGCTAAACACATGTCGAATTAGTTTTAATAGAAATTTCCAAGTACGGGGTCAAGTAAATTTTACTCATCGTTTTGTTTGTAAATTTTATTTAAGTAATGCTTCTAAATATACTTAATATTTCTTTACAAGAGTACTAGATATGTTTTCCTCCATAATCTTTACTTGTTTGTTTTTTGTAAATATTACTTGAAATCATATATGAAGTATTAATATGTGTTAAGTTAAATGTATCTGAACTTCAAAAACGCTGACAGGCATTTCACAAAAAAACTTTTATTCAGAGTTTGAATTCAAATATTTAACAGCTTATTTAAAAAACAGAGAAACAAATAAAACAAGTTAATCAAATTTAAAATATCAACAATAATCAAATATCAACAAGTTAAATCACATTTCCTCTGGCATCAGAGTCCAATCCGTTAACGTTAAGTTAACGTTACCTGTGGAACCGATGAACATGGATGTTAATGCCACAATTAGATTATTTGTCACTTACAATTCAAATGAACTTATTGACCTTAATGCATTGAACATAGGCTAACGTTATAACAAATTTTAAATGTTAGAACAAATTAGTTCAAGATCCACCATTCTATTTGTAACAACAATGCCAGTTCAGAGCTAGCTAAGGCAGAGTTAGCTACGGCTAAGTTAACACTCACATACAGCAGGTTACAGCAAATTTATCAATATCATATTGGTTTGGTTATATACGGAGCTTAAACTTGATTTAAATTGATGAATATGCATTACACGCAAGTTATTTGTCCAAGTTACGTATTGTTAGACATGCCAGACTTGGCACTTATCAAACTGAAAACTGTCAACATATTAATAGCTTAACTTAGCCACACGTTAATTATATTATCCATGTGCATAATAAAAAACAACCGCGTTTGCAAACATTGTCCAGAAATGTTAGCAATACCGAGACTCAATAACAAGAATTCGAACTCAAACAAACCAGCGAAAATAAAGTTTATTAACGTTGCACTATGCTGCAAATGTTACTACATGAATTAAAAATAAAACATTTAATGACTTACCATAGTTTAATACCCTCAGGCGCTGAAAAATGTTCCGTTGGGCAAGCTTTCCTGAGGCTCTGCACGCCATTTGTAATGTCTGAAGTGCGCATGTGCAGCAGTTATATGGCTGTGTGGAGTATATCTTACTTGCGTTCATCAGTTTTGTACATCGCTTAATTTAATGACAAAACACCAAGTTAATATTACTTGGCATTTTCATTTAAATGTACTTATGTATTAGAGCACAAATAATTACAAAAGAACCTCAAGTAACACATTGAATTAAACGCAACCTTTTAAAGTAGAAAGACAAAATACAACTTGCTTGTAAAACATACTCAAGTAATGCTAGCTTTATTTACAAACTTAAAAAATCATTTTATACAGTGTAGGAGAACAGAGTGTTCTGGGGCACTTTTGACTACCATTGTCATTTTTTATACTATGGTAGTCAATGGGGTCCAAGAACTGTTTGGTTACAAGCATTCTTCCAAATATCTTTCTCTGTGTTCATCAGAACAAAGAAATGTATACAGTACAACTTGATGGTGAGTAAATGATGACAGAATTTTTATTATTATTTTTTCATTGCTCCTCAGCTGATGTAAATAATACTGTAACGAGGAAGGCGGGACGAGAGCCGTGAGGGAACAGTGCGAGGTGACGCGGTGCCCGGTGACGCGAGTGATAATGAGTGTCATTTGCGCGTTGCACCGGTCTCGCATCTCTCACAGAGGAGCTACGGAAGCATAAAAGGACGAGCGACAGGAGTGTACAACAAGAGAGGACCAGGCCTGCACATTGTGTTAAGTTTTATTTATGTGTGTGTGGCCGGCAGTTGACCGTGAGGTAGCTGTCGGCCCTTTACTTTCGTTTTGTTGTTTGTTTATTTTATTAAAAGTTTGTTTAACGTTCGCCGGTTCCCGCCTCCTTCCTTCCTATTCTTGGAATGTATTACAAATACTACAGACATTTTATGGTCCATCTTATGTTGACAGCCTCTTTCTTTTTTTCCTCCAGGGCAACATGCCTCATCACACCAAACTTAGAGCATCTCGGTTTCAGAAAGATCTGTTTCACCGAGTTTCCATAGTCAAACCTTCTGACTACACAACCAGATCAATGTCACCCCTGACACCCGCAGACTGCTGAAGGCGTTCAGATCTTCCCAAGCACTCCTCTTCCCACTACCTCAGAGACATCTTATGACTTTACTACGTTTTTACTGTCAAGGTAAAAGTCGTCAAGAGTTCTCAGAGTTATGTGTTCACAGCCCACCTCTCACATACGACTCTGTGCTCCTGTCTCTCTTGTCAAAGAATCTGATGTTTCTAAAGTTCTCCTTTCCACCACTCTCATTGATCTCATACTATATACTGAGCTGTCTCTCGTACTGTACACTTACACACATCAGCAGAGGTGGACGAAGTACACAACTTCCTTACTTGAGTGAAAGTACAGATACTACTGGTCAAATATTACTCCACTACAAGTAAAAGTTGTAAAGACAGATTCTTACTTAAGTAAAAGTACAGAAGTACGTGCTTTTAAAAGTACTCAAGTATTAAAAGTAAATTTCCTTTATGTCAGTTGTGCATTGTTTTATTGTCGTATACCTTATGCCTCTGAAGCAACCTACTGAACACACTGAGTAGCTCACAGTATCAGTTCTATTAAAGGTGTAGTTCACTTCAAAATTTGCCCCCATTGACTTTCCATAGTAGTTTTTATTCCTACTATACACTGAAAAAAAAATACGCTGAAGTTACTTAAAAATATAGTGCATCATTTTTGCAACCAATTTTTTAAGCCAGTTCTACATGAAATTTTAAGCAGCATTACCTTAAATTCTTTAGTAGGCATTGTTTAAATTTTTGAGTAACCCTAACCCTATTCCCAGCAAGGGATTTTGCTTAATTTTTTCGGTTGGTGTGACTCACAATTTTAAGTTGTTTTTACTAACACATTTTTGTTATTTCTACCAAAAAAGTCTAGTTTACCCTCATGATCAAATGTAAGCTCATTTAGATGAATAATTTTATGTTCTTAACACCTAAAATACAGAAACAATGGACAGCTGTGAAATGTTAAAAGCTTTATTTTTTCACTGAATAATTTAAACATGAAACATACAGCAGTTCAGAAATGTAAATTTCATTGAACAACAAAAACAAATAAACGATACTAAACAACAGGCATTCTGACAACATTATAACAACAGTAACCATCAACATGGCTAAGGCTAGTGGTTTTTAATATTTCTGGTGTTGTATGCATGAGTGTGTATGTGCATTTGATAACCGTGTAGAGTTATGTTATTTATATAATGTTTGTGTGTGGTCTTGTATGCTTGCATGTTATGTGTGGTGTTGAGCTGAATATGGAGATCTGGAGTATCTGGAGATCCCCCCTCCGGTGATTACTGTGTGCTCTGCAAGGTTGATTAACTTCACCATTATTGTCCTGAAACAAAACAATATGATATTAATGTATAATATAAATTTAGAATAGTATAAAATATATACATATACATACTGATAATTAAAAGAATGTAAAGAATCGATATGAACTGTTATGTTGCACAGGTCTGCTGCATCATGTGGATTCTGCATAAGTTCTTACCTAGTTCTGTATAAGTTCCTCACTATGAAAATTAGGTCTCCCAATATTTTTTAACATTCATTCAAAGTGGCTTTACTAAAATATAAAACAAAGATATTAAAGTCACATAATGGAACTTTACCAGAACTTCACAACATTGCCATAGTGTAATGTCACACTAACAAAGTTGATTGTACTTAACACTACTGTGTTTTGTTCACTTCCACTGCTCAGTATAAAAATATGCGTTTATGACACACACAAACAATTATATAAGTACTACAATAAAAGAAAAATTAATCACTAGCCTTAGCCGACACAATTCTCCTCTATCGTGTCTGCAAAGTGACAGTGTGCCGTTTTAAGGAGGTTTCTAACCAACACGATGCATAGAGATTTGAGCCTGCTGTTCCAGCCTCCGCCTCGCACTTCTAGCTCACGGTAAGCGGTCACACCCTGTCCGCACCTCAAGATGCCACATGACAAAAGATAACAGAAACCATTAACAACAAGGCGTTTGTCGCGATGCATCGCAACGCTCGCACGCGGTATAGATAAATAGATGAGACAGATGAAAGGTTTGAAATAAAGCAATGACGGCTTCGCGCTGTTTTTTAACTCACTTAAAAACGTTGTCTGTTAATGTGGCGCGTTGTGTCAAATTGAACCTAAAAAGCTCAAGGAGCTGGACGGCGAATATAACTATCAACGTGTTTTCAATGCCTTCATAAAAGTAGGCAATCGTGATTGTTTACCATAAATCTCATTTAAGCAACGTAAATAAACTTTCTTCTCACAAAAGTTGAAGTGCGCTGTGCACGCACGTTTCTGTACATTTGATATCTAGGAGCTTATTTAAAACACCAAGAAACGTGCACCACCACAATTAAACTTATTTCAAATGAAAACACTAAGAAACATGTATCTTCACACTATTGGTGGGATTTATTTTATGAAACATTTTAGTATAAAACAAGTTAAGTTTACTCACCTTTATCGTCTGAGGAGATGATTTTCAGAAAATGGCCGCTGCTGTGTCACATGATCTAACCAAATCTTAAAATGTTTAGTCAAATTGACTAATAACCAGATTCATGCGACTTTACTAAAAATTACTTGCTGTGTTTACTCATTATTTTAATCAAACTGCAATCTCAAATTTAGTAACATTTATAGCAAGAAATTAAGTAATGTGCAAAACTAATTTTTTTGAGGAAAATCAGCCTATTTAATTGAGCCATATTTACTAGGGCCACGAATCATTTTTTACAGTGAGTCATTGGGGGCAAATTTTGCAGTGAGCAACTCCTTTAAGAGCTTTATATGTTTAGCACACATATGTTTAGTTTAGATATAATCCTGTATGATCATTTAGCCTAATTATCCTCATTAGCCCCCTTGGCCTATATGTATTTATGAGCAGTGTTCTTTTATTTTGTATATTCCCTTTACCAGTTTTAGCAGCAATTTACCAGTAAGTAGTAAGGTTCTTGTAAATAGTCAAGTGTAGAAGCCATGTGTTTGTTGGATTTATTACCATTTGTATTACCATAATTTAGCTACAAACATAAACTATAGATAGTATAATGAAACTATGCTTTAGTTGCTGTGGTTTTACTAAAGATTATTAATTGGGTCATGGTTCCTATATTTAGAAAATGGTAAATTTGTGGATACTGTGGTTTTACTGCAAATACCATCCCTGCTGAAAAAAACAATTAGAATGAGATTTTTTAATTAAATTCCTCTTTGTAGTGTGTTTTGGGTTTTATTCCAATAGGATTTACCATCCCACCAATAGAATCCATCACATACAAGTAGACAACAAGTATCCATAGTACAATTCCCATTATAACCATTAAATCCATTACATTTTATGTTGTACTTTGGGCAGGGTTCTATTGTTTTTATACAGATATACAGGAATACTTCAACTATAGATACTTCAGTAAAAACATCATTCATTTTCCAAATCGCTTTAAATGATATAGCAGCAGATCAGAAGTTAACACGCACGCGTAGCTCAGGGTGTATGTGATGCTTATTTACCGTTTAGCCATTGTGTCGATCATTTTCATGACAATGTTTCTACGATCTTTGACTGATCGTAACCCACAGATGATTACACCACACTTTAACATGTGCCTTTTTCGTCTATTATTGTTCTGTTTGCCTTTTTAGAGCGTTATCAATGGTGTAGCAGCGCCTACGTTTACATTAGTTTAGCGGGGAAGATCCCAGAGTTGCCAGATTTGCGTAAAAAAATCTGCCAAATGGCCATTTAAAGCTTGCCGGAAAACCGCGAGCTTAGAAAAACTGAAATACTTGTCAACAGTAAAAGGTCCTGCAGATCGCAAGCCAGATAAATTGCGCACACAGGAAACCCCGCTGCATAGAAACCATTTTCTACTTTTGGACCTTTTTATAAATGTAGTGGAGTAAAAAGTATGATATTTGTCTTTCAAATGTAGTGAAGTTAAAGTACAAGTACTCCGAAAAAAATAATACTCAAGTAAAGTACAGATACTCAAAAAGTGTACTTAAGTATAGTACCCAGGTAAATTTACTTCGTTACTGTCCACCACTGCACATCAGTGACATTTCACTGGCACTTTCCTTGCTGTGTTTAACAAGGCTTTGATGATCCCACAGATTAAAAAAAATTGTATACTCAACCAACACTAGTGGAGAATTATCTCTCTCTGGTGCCTCTTCACTCTGGTCTTCTTCTGTCTATTGACACAGGGCATCAAAGCAAGAATCTACCTTGCCCGCTTTGAGTTCTATATTACAGGTATGATTGCTTTGAATATATGCTTCTTAAAAGTTCAGACAACTAGGATTATTGACATTTTATAACAATTTGCCATTTACGAAGTCGGCTCGTAATGTTGGCCTTAAAAGACATTCTGAAATGTCTAAAAAGATTAATGTTTTCTCCCACGATGCATTGTGTGAGTCATCACTCTCCAACAACCTATAAAACTGATAATGCTTTTCAACTGAATTCTGCAGATACTCCACAGTGTTCTGGGTGAATGAAAACCATTACAGACTTCCAGTGGAGTGTTTCCCAGCAGGCTGAAATCAGCAGCGTGAATGTGCCAGATTTGTTCAACCATAGTGTAAGAGGCCAATATTTATCCAGAGTGATTTGCAGTACACTAATTGCAGGAACAGAAGAACCCAGAGGAGAAACCGTCCCAAAGGCTGTTGGACAGCAATAGCATCATTAGCTTTCGATAAGTGATTTCATGAGTTTCGTATTTACGATTAGTATTTATTAGTATTTACAGGCCTGTATTCATAAACATATATGCTTTCCCTTATTTACTGTAGAGGTTAAGGAGCCGTAAAACAAGCTGAGGGTTCCACACTGTTGTCAAACCTTTCGCTTAGCCTGCTGAGTAAATAAAACACTAGCATACAGTACCAGCTAACAAAATTAGTCTGATAAATCTTTTAGACTATTGAAGTCTATTGAATCTTTGTGATCTTGCATTGTATTCATTACATTAGTGTTATAAGCAGCTTAAAGGAGAAATGTGGAGATTTTAGTGGTATCTAGTGGTGAGGTTGCGAATTGCAACCAACGGTTCACCCCACCCCCTCCCTTTCGAAGCACGGCGACTCTCACAGCACTGAGATGTCGTCACGTTTTCACTTCTTTGCCGAAGGAGATAACGTATTTATGAAACGTTCTCTGTAGAGCAGTTTGTCCGTTTAGGGCTACTGTAGAAACAACATGGCAAAATCCATGTAAGGGGACCCGTGGTGTATATAGACAGAAATAGCTAATTCTAAAGTAATAAAAACAAAAGCTTCATTGTGTAAGATCTTTATACACATTTGAAGACATAGTTATGTACAGTATATTGCTGTATATTGGATTCTGTCAATAGATCCTCCAAAAAATTACACACAGCACCTTTAAGGACTGTTCACACTATTATGATAATAATAATGATAACTATAACTAATTATAATTATAATATATATATATATATATATAATATATA